>NC_063178.1:18354205-18482786 GCF_023159225.1 Perognathus longimembris pacificus
ATGACCAATTTAAAATGATATTTGTCAAGGGAGCATTTTGAACTGTACCTGCTTAACTACATAGTGCTAGATGACCTGGGGTTTTTGTCATCATCTTAGCAGAGACAATGATAACTTGCATTCTATGAATCGCCTCAGAGCGTAAGGGGACAGTCGCACAGAATGACAAGCGAGTAAACACTGTACCAGTAAGAAAAGGGGCAGAATCTGAGAACTGATACTATATGTTCAAGTGAAAATTACATTTAGAAATGTCTACATTCTTCATCGTTATTTCTTTTATATATATATATATCAAAATATTTCAAGTAGAATCAACCATCTGCTATTTATACTTTATTTCATAGGTCAATCTACTATTGACACATAAAAGTTGACAATATACCTTCTACTGTTCACTCAGATTTGCCAACTTCCTCTGGCTCCAAAAGAAATCAAATATATTTAATAGTTTTAAGTTTAAAAAGATACAAGATACATTATCATTTAGATGATAGATCGCTTAGAAAATGTGGCCTCAAGAAACACTTGAGAAATGATTAAATCTAAATTGAATATTACTTCAAAAAGTATTTTAATTTTTATGAAGAAAAATGTTATTTTAATATAATAGACATACAATGTTTATCAATTAAACATTATTTCAGTGAGGTGTTGTATCTTATTAACAAAGTTTAATAATTTAACAGATATATTAAATCCATTACATTATGATTTCTAGCATAACTCTGATGCTTATAAAATTCTCATCAGTTTTAATAGATTTTTCCTAAAATGACTTTCCATTCTCTACCTTCAGAAAGTTAAAAATTTGAGCACAATTCGATGGTATATGATTGTAATTATAACTATTTGGCACACAGAGGACAGAAGATTATGATCCAAAGCTAACATACAAGTATAAAACCCTATCAAAACCAAATTGAAGGGCTGGGAATATGGCCTAGTGGCAAGAGTGCTTGCCTCATATACATGAAGACCTGGGTTTAATTCCCCAGCACCACATATATAGACAATGGCCAGAAGTGGCGCTGTGGCTCAAGTGGCAGAGTGCTAGGCTTGAGCAAAAAGAAGCCAGGGACAGTGCTGAGTCCAAAGGCCTAGGACCTGGGGGGAGGGGGGGAAGGGCTGAGAGATTTGAATAGGGCATTTATTTGCCACTGGGCACTAAGGTCCAATGTATTGATGCTGCGTAGTGGATTGATATGGAGAGTTTGTGCTCTGTCCGTGGCTGACATTTCAAATTCTCTAAAAAGATCATTGATTTTGAAATCCAAAACCTATATTTATTCTGAGAAACGCCATGTTCTTTTTCCAAAATTCAATCATTCCTCTATAAATCACCCCTCTATACTATTAAGGAATGCACAACATTAAAGCTTCAAAAATGCTTGAAGGGATGTTTGTGGCAGCAATTTCCAGAATTCCTTTCTACTCAGAAGCCAGAAATGGAAAGGTTCTTGACTCAAACCCAGAGAAGGAAAATTAGTGAAACACTATCTCAATCAACAAGCTGGACATCACTGTAGTACAAACACATGCCTCCCCCCGCCAGTGTAAGAAAGAGATTCACATCGTAAGGATAGCTCTCAGAAAAACGTCAGAGTTCTACTTACAAATAATGCAAACAAAAAAGCAGTGAATGCCTGAAGTAAGAGAGACCCATCCCATGACTGCAAAAAATAATATATATATATATATGGAAATTTGAGTTAAATAAAAACTGCAGTTCCTTGATTTCTTTCAGAACACCTCTTCACTGTGTCTAATGAACTGCAACTCCTAAGATCTCACAGCTGGTTTTTTTTTTTTTTTTTTTTTTTTTATCCCATGGTAAGAAAGATGCTCTATCTTGATGGTCCAGCTTACTTCTACTTGCTAATAGCCCTGTAGAAACCTTCTGGAGTGCTGTAAAATAAATGATATTTGTGCTCAGCCTTCTTTGAAGGCCTATGCTTCTTTAAGTGTCATCTGATTTGCAAATCTTTTCTCTATGATCCTAGAAAAGAGAAAATTCACCCCCATACATTTCTTATACTTTCCTCTAGGGGAATTTAATTAGAAATTATAATAATGTTACTTTTTTCACATAAAGGACAAAAATCACTGATGGGATCAGAAGCAAGACTTAACAGATATTAAAGCTACATAGAGTACAAAGCATATAATATTTTAACAGTAGTATAATAGATATAATCTATAAACTCAAGAACATATTAGTATCAATATTTTGGATGATCTTAGGATTTCAAGTCAGGGGTTTATGTTTCTCTTTTTATTGTGATTGTAGAATTGATACACAGTGGGGCTACAGTTACATGAAGGAAATGAGCAAGGAATGTAACTCTTTTGGAACCAGGTCTCCCCTTCCCTCACTTTCTTCGGGTTTTTCCCTCCCATTCCCACCGCACAGTGTCTAGTGAGTGTCACTGTTGATTTGTTCAACCTTGTTCCCCCTTTTCTGTGCTCTCCCTTACCCTCCAAATACAAACTAACAAACAAGATTACAGGAAAAGGAAACAAACACAACAACAATGGCAACTAAAGATGTGTCCTGTTTCCTTTTCTTGGAGTTGATTTATAGAAAATTATTGAGCCTTGACCAAACACTACTAGGCTATGCACTTTTGGCCTCACTGTGTGAGTGTCTGGAGTCTTATATAAATTATCAAGCCCAAATATGTGGGCATATATATACATATATAAACACATATACATGTACACACACAATTATATACACACATAATCATTCAGTGTGCAAGCTCTTGACCACTTCAGCCACTCCACTAGCACCCTGAAGATTTTTTTCTTATGAGAGCACCATTAGGAAATGTCAAGCATAATTTAAGATAATGCTTACATAACTGACTTAATTTAGATCCATGGGAATATTGAATGACTTCAAAGACTGTCATTCATGATGGATTCTTTTTCTCTGTTGGTTTTGACTTGGTTAGATTATCATCCTGTTGTGCTTCTTTCTGCTTGATTCTTTTCTTCCGTTTTCATTTGGTGTCTCAGTATTTAGCTGTGCTTAGTCTCACACCGATAACCTTCATTCCCCAGGGCTGTGTTTGCAGGCGTCTGCATATGCACAATGGGCATCTTTATTTTTCTTGTTATTTGTGTTAATGCTGGTTTATTATCTCAGGGCCTGGGTGCTGTCCCTTAAGTCTTTATTGCTCACAGCTATTGCTGTTCCCCTTGAGCCAAAGTTCCACTTTTGGTACTACTCAGACCTCCAGGGAAGAATTACAGGCATGAGACACTAACACGCAACAGGTACTTCCCTTTGTATAAAAGTTTATCTTAGTTTTAGAAATTTTAACACCTTTTGATATTTCTAAACATTATTAACTATTATGTTGGTTCCTTATCTACTTGATAGCCTCAGAAGTTAAACACAAATGAAACAATATCATTATGTATTTAGCTTTTCTAAAATATATTACACCATTTAAGTCTAATTATACTGATAGGCTATTGCATCCGTAAAATAATATCAGCAAGTATTTAAATCTCTACATTTAATTGTAGCTGTCCCATGATTGTATAGCAGGTCCGTCTGTAACGGTCATAGAGTCCCCATCCTTTTAGACACTACAGCTAGTTGGAAAGAGCTTTCTTGTCATATTTTCTGTCCATCTTAGGAAACAATATCCTTAAAGCCAAATGTATCTATACTCCGGAGAGTAATTCATTCTTGAAAAATATATCTAATGTGAGGCCTAAGTCAATTCTATTTAACCTATTCTACGTACTTAGTTTCCATTTATTTTTCACAACCCTAGAATTCAAATTATATCAAAACAAAACATGCATTATTTGATTTTTTTACTCTCAGGTTTCTTTCACAGCTTAATATTGATGACTCATTTTCGTTATTCTGGACATTAAGCCAAATTTTCTCATCACACTTATTTTATTAGTGAAGCAAGATGAAAGCAAAAAATAAGATAATAATATAGAAACATTAGATTAATACATGGTACCCCAAACCATCCACCTATTGTCACTAAAATGGTTGAAATTGTAAAATGATCTCTGGGGTATAAAGATTAAATGTATTTTGAATTCTTAATATTTTAACGAAGCATTACGTAGTGGGATCATGAAGGAGAGTCCTATGTAGACAGATACAGAACTCATGATGTAATAAGTAAATAATGTTATCTTACCACCAGTTTGCTTAGCTACAAATGACCCATCTTGGCAGGCTCTGATAGCTCCTGCCTGCAGTCCTGTCACTAGGGAGTCTGACACTGAGATCCTGTTTCAAAGCCTGACGTGAAATTCATTCTCAACTAAGAGCAGTGGTGTGTGCTCCTCCTTCCAGCTGATTCTGTCTGTAGCTGAGAGGAGTGTGTTTCCAGTGCAGCCCAGGAAACAGAACGTCCATCAGAGTCTCTATCACTGATATGGGACAGGCTATGGTGCCACAACCCATGCAGAGAGGAAGGTGCCTCCCTCCCCCTCTCCTCTGCTGGGACTGGGCCCTCTCCTCTCTCTCTGGGGTGTGCGGTTCTCCTGGTTTCCCCTCACCCCCCACCAAAGGCACGTGAGTGCCAGGGCAGTTGACAAGTGTCATCCTCCCCACCCACCCCACTGCTTGCTCACTCCTGGGTGCACCATTGCTGGGGAAACCCTCCTGTGGCCCTGAGTTCAAGGCCCAGGACTGGTAAAGCAAAGGAACCCCTTCCCAGCTGGGTTTTGTAGAGAACCCACAGTAGTAGTCCAAGTCACATCTTGATATCTGTTAGTTTTGTTTGCTTTTAAACATTGCGTATCACTATGAAAATGAAGTGTGTCAAATTAATGGATTGTATTTTTTCTTCTCTGATCACGTCGTCATAAGTTGGGTGGAGAGCGATGGCTCACACCTGTGATTCCAGCACTGGGCACACGGCCCTGGGGACCCTTCAAGTTCTAGGGCGGTCCACGCTGTGCAACAGCTTCCAGGCCAGCCTGGTACACAGGAGCCCTTGGCTCAAAGCTCAATTCATCTCATTCAGATTCATGATCAGTGGATTTCATTTGGCAAGTGTGTACACTATACATTTATTTATGTCACTAAAGTAAACTTGGTGTCCTTGAAACAAGATAATATGTTTGGTCATAGGGATCATCTATTTTCTTGCCTAAGTATATAATTCTATTTTTCTACATATTTTCAATGTTGTGTTGATGAAATTAAACCAACAATGTTACTTTGATTTTAATTTGTATCACTTTTGGAGTGATCATGTATACAGCTCTCTCTCTCTCTCTCTCTCTCTCTCTCTCTCTCTCTCTCTCTCTCTCTCTCTCTCTCTCTCTCCCTCCCTCCCTCCCTCCCTCCTTCCCTCCCTTCCTCTCCTGGGTCAGGGCTTACATTCCAGGCCTGGAAGCTGTCCTTGAGCTCTTTTGCCAGGGCTCTGCCACCTTGACCCGTAGCTCCACTTCTAGTTTTCTGGTGGTTAATTGGAGACTTTCCTTCCTGGACCAACTTTGAACTATGATCATCCAGGATCAAGCAACCCAAGCAGCCCAAAAAATTTTAGAAGAAAACATTTAAACATGTACAACCAGAATTAAAATTTTTATTGCTTTCAAAAAATTACAGCATGCATTTTCATGTTGTATTTTCAATATTGCCATCACTCTGACCAAAGTATAAGTGTGTCTTGTTAAGGAAATAGATCACAAACTTTATCCAAAAAAACCCCAACTATATAATTATTATTCATCTCATAAACAATTGCCTTCAATCTGGTCTTTGAAGTATTTTCAGGTGGAAATCAAAGGTTGCTTACTTCTAATTCCAGGTTTATAAAATATGAATGTGTTACAAAATTTGTAGACAGGAATTTGATAACTCAATAGAGCATATTTTTGGGAAGGATGGTCTCGATTTTACAGTATTTTAAACTGACTTTATTCCATATAATTTTCTAATAACGTAAGCTTTCCTGTTCACTGAGGAAGAAATTCTGGTAGCTCCATAGGCGTCTGAGATCTGTGTGATCAAAGTTGATGCCAACCCAGGCGGACACAGCAGACTCCTTATCACCCACCGTCTGGGCTGCTCCCTTGGTTCATCATCCTCACAGTGGGCGTGAATTCGGGAGGAACACGGTTCCAGGCCAGCCTGAGCTGAAAAGTTCCTGAGACTCTGTGAGCTGCAGAAGCTCGATGCGGCCACGCTGGGCTTCACCAGAGCGACCGAGTCGGAGTTAGGAAGGAAGGTACACAGGGAAGGAGGAGGCTGCGCAAACACGGTTGGCTGTGTATCTAGGGATGAAGTAGAAAAAAGTGAAGTTAATAAAAGTAAGGAAAACGAGAAAATAAAAGTAATGAAACAAGCAGACATTAAGACCTGTCATTAGAAAAGAGACTCTTTGCATTGATTTGGGAGAGCTTGGACAGGTTCCCCTGTGTGCACTAAGCAGTCTCTTGATGGTGCATGTAGGGCTGTCTTGGGGTGTCAGCCTTCCTGTGGCCTAGGGGAGCTGGGGTGTGGGGTGTGTGTGTGTGTGGAGGGTGGGGGGTTGTTGAGTCCTGTCTGGAACCCTTGAGTTCTGCAGAAGGGTAGGGCTGCTTCTATCTGCCCTTACCTCAGGAAGGGAGCACTCCTGCCCTGGGGGAGACCCTCCTGCCCTGGGGGAGCCCATCCTGCCCTGGGGGAGCCCGTCCTGCCCTGGGGGAGCCCATCCTGCCCTGGGGGAGCCCGTCCTGCCCTGGGGGAGCACTTCTACCCTGGGGGAGCCCATCCTACCCTGGGGGAGCACATCTGCCCTGGGGAGCCCGTCCTGCCCTGGGGGAGCCCGTCCTGCCCTGGGGGAGCCCATCCTGCCCGGGGGAGCCCGTCCTGCCCTGGGGGAGCCCGTCCTGCCCTGGGGGAGCACTCCTGCCCTGGGGGAGCCCATCCTACCCTGGGGGAGCACTTCTGCCCTGGGGAGCCCGTCCTGCCCTGGGGGAGCACTTCTGCCCTGGGGGAGCCTGTCCTGCCCTGGGGGAGCCCGTCCTGCCCTGGGGGAGCCCATCCTGCTTGGGGGAGCCCATCCTGCCCTGGGGGAGGCCATCCTGCCCTGGTGGAGCACTCCTGCCCTGGGGGAGCCCATCCTGCCCTGGGGGAGCCCATCCTGCCCTGGGGGAGCACTCCTGCCCTGGGGGAGCCCATCCTGACCTGGAGGAGCCCATCCTGCCCTGGCGGAGCCCATCCTGCCCTGGGGGAGCACATCCTGCCCTGGGGGAGCCCATCCTGCCCTGGGGGAGCACATCCTGCCCTGGGGGAGCACATCCTGCCTTGGGCACAGCTTTTCCTCCTCAGATCTCTTTACTGGGTTGAAAATGGGTGCTGCTGACTCAGCCTCAGGTTTCCTGCTGGCTGCTCTGGCAGGGTTGCTGGGCGCCATCTCCATCTCCAGAGGAGGGGAAGGGCTGCCTTCCAAAGGCTGCTCTGGGCGGGAGACTGAGGGGGTCTATCCCGGTGAACTCACGCTTTCCCTTGGGTTTTTGGTCCATCTGCGACTTGTGTCTGTCTGTGGCTTGCAGCCAGGTTTCCACATGCACTGGAGGTGAATGGAAAGTGAGTGCTCTCTCCCCTCTCTCCTCCCCTCCCTCCCTCCCTCTCCCCTTCCCTCCATCCCTCTCTCCCATTGCTCATATCTTGGTTTTGTCTGCTGCTCTGGCTGCATTACCGCTGTCACCGCCTCTGGAGCGGCCTGTGCTCAAATCAGTCTTCTTAAGCAGGCTTCCTCTCTGCCCTGCATCTCTGCACTGGTTTGGCTCCCTGGATGTGCTTCTCTAGTTGTGGACTTTCACTTGGAGAGAGCTCAGTTAGTGCCCGGCTGTCCCTCTGCCCTCTTCCTCCATCCCCTAAAATTCCCCTGCACGGAAAAGGAGGCTGCTAGTAACCTCATAAGACAGCCTACAGAATGGACAACATTTGCCAGGTCAATGCTGGACAATGGCCTAATATCCAGAATAATACAGAGAACTCAAGAAACAAAACCTTGTAAGAATCAATACTCAATGTATACATGGGCCTATGAGGTAAAGAGACATCTCAAAGGAAGAAATACATATGGCCAATCGACACATGAAGAAATGCCCAATATCCCTGGCCATAAAAGAATCCAAATTCAACCAACATTGAGAATCCATCTCATTCCAGTTAGAGTGGCCATCACCAAAGATATTACCAACATGTCCTGGCACAGGTGTGAGAGATAACTAACCATAACCTACTGCTGGGATATACACTTGTTCAACTATTGTGGAATATTTGGAGATTCCTCAAAAACCTAAACATAGGATGTCTCCATGATCCAGGAATACTACCCCAAAAGACTACAAATCAGGATAGAGCAAGGCTACTTACACAACCATGTTCACTGATGCACTATTCAACAGAAATAAGCTATGGAAATAAACCCAGATGTGCTTCATGGATGAATGGATCAACAGAATGTGACATACACACAGTCACACACACACACACACACCTACACACACACACACACACCTACACACACACACACACAAATTTTACTCATCTGTCAGGCAGAATGATATTTGTAGAGAAAGGGATGTACTTTAAAAAACTATATTGCATGTTGAATCTTACTAAAGTCTTCACAAGAATGAGATTCCATGGTCTAATCCTTTTGAATAATTACCAGTTAGGCAACATGAGTATCAATACCTGAAACATGTTTTGAGAGGAAGGGTGCAAGAGTTGGAAGCTAAAATGAGGACTGACCCAATAAAGTGAAAAGAAATAATGAGCAAATACATTCATATTCAGTGTATACACATGAAAGTGGAACACAGAAATCATATTAGACAGTTCCTCCTGGGTAAGTGGGGACAGAATTTTGAAGAGGTGATTCAACTTAAAATGTCTTCTATGATGATCAAGATATGTATCTGAATCTCCTAAACTTGAAGATAATTTTTAAAAACCCCAAATATTGGGGCTGGGAATATAGCCTAGTGGCAAGAGTGCCTGCCTCGGATACATGAGGCCCTAGGTTCGATTCCCCAGCACCACATATACAGAAAACGGCCAGAAGCGGCGCTGTGGCTCAAGTGGCAGAGTGCTAGCCTTGAGCAAAAAAGAAGCCAGGGACAGTGCTCAGGCCCTGAGTCCAAGGCCCAGGACTGCCCAAAACAAAAACAAAAACAAAAACAAAAACCAAATATTAGTTCAAAACTTGAAGTTTAGCCTGGTGTTGTAGTTCACACCTTGAATCCCTGCTACTCAGCAAACTGAAGCAGGAAAATGCACAGAGCAGAGTGCCCTCCTAGCTCTAAGTAGATAAATCTTCACTAAGTGAATACATAACTATTTTTCAATATATATCAAATGAAACCAAAAGGAAAATACATCATTGTTATCACAGAATTGATATTTAATTCCACTAAAGCATTAATGTCAACTTTGTGGTTTAGGTTCTACTTAAACAATGGGCATTTTGACAGAACAAGTAATAATCATTTTTGCATAGAACATCTACCTGAAGATTTGTTTTGAAGCAGTTCAAAATAGTATAAAACTTTTCATTGCAACATATTATTAGAAATGTTATTTTTACAACATTTTATATCTTTCATCTACTAAGAATAATTCCAATAACATTCAGAAATAACATTATCTTTTAAGTTTTCTGTTATAACATAAATTTTCTTTTATGAACCTAATTTATACATTCTCCTTAAAAATGCCATGTTATCATCAGTTTCCACATGTGAATCTTGACTTCAATAGTACATCATAGAGCAGAAGTTCTAGCAGACCCAGACTCAAATCTATATTAGGTGAACACAAAACAAAACATGAAAGCATTATAGTCTTTATCTCAAAGACTTTTAGTTAAGTAAGCATGTGTTAGTAAACTTATGGAGGATTATATAAATGTTAATAAGAATAAAATTATGGGCAGGGGTATGGTAAGTTATGTGTATGGCAGAAGGAGAGAGAGAACTACAATACAAAATGATATTCAAATGTAATTAAACCATATTGGTGACTAATTATTATGTGGCTAACTGTGAAGGTTCTATATATTTGGATTTATTCATTAACTCAGCAACCATTTATTCAACCACTTACACAAGCACTGAAATTCAAGATCACGATATACTCCATTCTTCATCAATCTCTTCCTTGCTTCTGGAAAATGAGATCAACGGGTGATTTCCAGGCAGAACTATACTTACCATAACAAGTATAAAGGTACTTGAGCACAAGGGTGGGATGTATTTCTCAGTTTTGTGCCAATGTGAATGCATTTTGTTGTAGTTATTACATTAATAACTGAACTTTGATAATGAGGGAAGTAAGTCATACAAATTGCTAGACATTGTAAGTAGTTCACACTGACTAGAGTTACAGCAACGAAGGGTAAGTAGAAAGCACCAAGGCTGAATAAGTTGATGTACATAAACTTAATTTGAATATTTGCCTTTCATACCAAGGTAGTTGGAAATTTCATGAGTGCAAAAGATAAACACGGGGCTGGGGATATGGCCTAGTGGCAAGAGTACTTGCCTCAAATACATGAAGCCCTGGGTTCAATTCCCCAGCACCACATATACAGAAAGTGGCCAGAACTGGCGCTGTGGCTCACGTGGCAGAGTGCTAGTCTTGAGCAAAGAGAAGCCAGGGACAGTGCACAGGCCCTGAGTCCAAGGCCCAGGACTGGCCAAAGAATAAAAAAATAAAAATAAATGAATATAAAACACATAAAAAGGTAAACACTTATATTTGGAGACATTTGACTAAGAAGTGGAGGATGCCTTCATTTGCTAAGAATAGTCTGAGAGTTTCAAGAGATGACAAGCGAAGAAAGTGCTGAGTCACCAAAGAAAATGCACATGAACCTTGATAGTTACTACAGTGATGAAAGACACGTGGGAAGTTAGTCTACAGGAGGGGTGTTGGTTTTTATCCCTTCCATTTGAATTTTAATTATATGTTGTAGGTCTGTTGGCCAAATAAAAAGAAGGGGTGCTAATTGCTTTGTTTCAGAATATCAACAGACCTAAGTTAATTTATAAAGTTTGGCAACATACCTCCTGGTAGTCCACGAGTTATAATTCTTCCTTCTTCATATCTTGAAATAAGCCAAATATGACATCTATTATTTGAATTCAAAAAGAGATATCATCCTGGAAATGACTTTACAGCTTATGAAATCTGAGCTTACATAAGGATGTAGAGACTAAGACAGTTTGAAGAAAGTTGTGAAAATGTCACCCATGTAAAATTAACCTACATTCACTTTATGTAAAAAGTATCCATATATAATGCTACTTAATCTGCTTAACATTAAAATGAATACTTCTATACTAATTATGCTGTGAGTATTCACTAATGTATACACAATACAACCTATATTATATATTCAATGCATTTTCAATGCAAGTCAATGGTTTTCACCAAAACTGCTTTCTTTCCCCGCACAGTTTTAACATCAATTACTTGTAAAGGCTGTTTCACTTATGTTTCACTTCATATATGCCTATAATGTACCTTATTCATTTTTCCTGCGTCCTTCACACTTGCTTCCTGAACTAAATTTAATGCATTTCCTTTTTAAGTTTTTACACATGTATGTAACATATTTTGATCAAGTGTTTATATTCTCCATTCACTCTCTTTCCTCTTACCATCTCCACACGCTGGACAAGATTTTATAGCTCAGTCAGTCACTTCTTAAAAGTGTACTCTACTTATCAGAAGGCTTTCACCATGGTATTTCATCCATGCATATATTGTACTTGAATGAAATGTGCCCTGTATCTATCTTTTCCTAAATATTTAACCACTTATTTCAAGTTAATGAATCTTTTGCTCGAAAGAAACTTTCCATTCTCTACTTAGCAGATCCTAATGACAATACCAAAATACTAGTTAGTTTGATCAACATCTTTGGAAATACAGCTGGATAGAGAATTCAATATTCAAAACTCACTAATCTTTCTATAGTCCAATAATGAACAGGTTGACAAAGAAATTGAGAATAGCAATAACTTCCAAAACAATTAGACACCCATAAATAAGCTTAACAAAGGGATTAAAAGACATCAATAATAAAGTCTATTAAATAATGACATAAGAAATAGAAGAAGACATCAAGGGATGGAGAGATCTTCCAAGACCATGGAATGGCATCATTCAATCATGAAAATGACAATATTGCCAAGCATCGCAACTTACTTATTTTTACAAATACTCATCAAAACCCCAATGCCATTCTATATAGAAATAAAAAGTCATTCCAAAAATTCATGGAAGAGAACTAAAGTCTCTGAACAACAAATGCAATTGTGGATGTATCATAATACCAGGCTCCTAAGATATAATAACCAAACAAGTGTGCTCCTTGCAAATAAAAATCCTACAAACGAGACCCAAAGACCAATGACACTCTATAAAAAATTAATAAAGCACACAGCTTCAGCTATATCGTTTTTGACAATGGAGATAAACACAAAGCCTTGAGAAAAAACAGCCTCTTCATAAATGGTGCTGACAGAAAAGGTTATCTCCTTCAGGGAGACTGAAATAAGACCCTTCTCTCTCACGCTTCTCAGAACTGATTCAAACAAGGAGACATACAACCACACAACAGCAGCTATCTGGTATTTGACAAAGCCTTGTTGCTGTTATCTAAGCACAGATTATTTTGATCTTTACTTGACATGCACAATCTATTTTAGTTCTCAATAGTTCCCCAAGTCAATATCAAGAAATCTAGCAGACATGAGACTCAAAGTGAACATACCTAACCTGCTGTGCGCAGTCCTCCAGAGTGGAAGATTGTGTGTATGAGCCTAGGTCACGACCTCTTCTCTTGGAAGAACACTTTTTGGGTTCACAGGAAGTATGATTTCCAACACTAGGGCAAAAATGTTGGACAGACTCTGCTCTACTGGCTCTGGAAATGAGGAATCCACTTGTCCTCCTCCAGTCTCTTAATGGACCTGTGAAAATCCAAAAAGCAAATGCCAAATCATTCCTTTATATTAACAAAGTAGGACTATTTAAAAAATACCTATAAAATAAAATTTAATTTCTTTTAAATATTATTTTTACCATCAGTATTTGTAAGAAAATTTCTGTTTCAAACAATTTCATCCTATAGAAGTACACATATATTTACAGGAAGATACCACTCTAGAAAGTCACCCCCAAAAAGTAAGGAGGACAGAAGTGGCTTTCAATGATTTCTGGGTTAATAGGTTTCCCTTGCTTATGATAGGACATTATTAAGACAATTATTCAGAAAATGTTTAGAAATTCCTGTTTTTCAAGTATGACTGTGTCAGAAGATTGGTGTATTAATTTGGTTGCCACTACTAGCCATTTTACCATGCAAAACATATGTTAAATCACCATACTGAGGAGCAAAATCAAGAATCACATGATTATGTCTCTGGATGTGGAAAAAGTATTTGATAAAATCCAGCACCCATTTATGATGAAAGCTTTGGAGAAACTAGGATTCCAGGGAACATTTCTGACTATAATAAAGTCTGTCCATCACAGGGTAAAAAAAGACAAACAACTACAAAAGCAATACTTGCAAAACTGTTTGGTATAAGTGAACTGAACACCTTGGGGTGGGGGGAGGGAAAGGAGAAGGAGGGCGGGGGGGTATGAGGGACAAGGTAACAAAAAGTACAAGAAATGTATCCAATGCCTAATGTATGAAACTGTAACTTCTCTGTACATCAATTTGATAATATAAATTTGAAAAAATAAAGTCTGTCTATGACAAACCCACAGCAAGCATTATACTTCATGGTGAAAGTGAAAGCCATTTCCTTTAAAATGAGAAGCACAAAAAGGTTGTCTGCTCACTCCTCTCCTTTTCAACATAGTACTGGACTGCCTAGCCAGAGCAATAAGGCAAAAGGAAGACATAAAGGGGATCCAAATAGGAAAAGATGAAGTCAAACTCTCTCTTTGCAGATGACAAGACCCTGTATCTTAAAAACCCAATAGACTCTACTTCCTGGTTACTTGAGGTGGCCCAACACTTTGGCCAGGGAGCAGGATACAAAATAAATCCTCAAAAATCAATGGCCTTTCTCCATGTCAACGACCCGAAGAGCAAGGCTGAAATCAGGAAAGCAACTCCTTTGGCAATAGCCTCAAAAACCATAAAATACTTAGCAAATACCTTAGCCAAAGAAGTCAGAGACCTCTATGATGAGAACTTTAAAAACCTGAAAAAGGAAATTAAAGCAAAACTAAGGAAATGGAAAAACCTCACATTGCTTCTGGGTTGGGAGGATCAACATGGTGAAAATGGCAATATTGTCAAAGGCTATCTACAAATGCAATGCAATACCCATCAATATCCCAACACTATTCTTTAACAACATAGAGGAAGCAATCCAGAAATTTCTATGGACCAATAAACGACACCAAATAGCAAAAGCTATCCTAAGTAAAAAGAATAGTGCTGAAGGAGTTACAACACCAAACTTCAAGTTGTATTACCAAGCTATAGAAATAAAAACTGTCTGGTATTGGCACAAGAACAGGCCTGAGGACCAATGCAATAAAACTGAAGACCCAGAAATGAACAAGCAGACCTATGGCTACATAATCTTTGATAAAGTAGCTAAAAACAGGATGGAAGACAGCCTCTTCAACAAATGGTAATAGAAAAACCAGCTCAACACCTGTAATAAACTGAAACTAGATCCTTACATAACACCCCACAGCAAAATAAATTCCAAATGGATCAAAGACCTTGAATTAAAATCAGATACCCTAATAACATTGCAAGGAGGAATAGGAGAAACACTTGGGCTCCTTGGCACAGGATGAAACTTCCTTAATAAAGGCACAGAATTTCAACAAATGAAAAAAAGTAGGACAAATGGGACTGCATGAAACTGCAGAGCTTCTACAGGGCAAAGGACATAGCTGTCAAGATAAATAGAACGTCCACACATTGGGAGAAGATCTTTACCAGCCATACAATAGAAAAAGGCCTCATATCCAAACTATACGTAGAAGTCAAAAAAATAAATTCCTCCAAAACAAATCCTCAAAGAACCAAAAGCCCCCTCAACAAATGGGCCAAAGACCTAAAAAGAGACTTCTCTGAGGAGGAAATGAGAATGGCCAAGAGACACATGAAGAAGTGTTCTACATCACTGGCCATAAAAGAAATGCTACTCAAAACAGTACTGAGATTCTACCTAACACCAGTAAGAATGTCCAATATCAGCAAAACTAATAATACCCAATGCTGCAGGGGATGTGGCCAAAAGGGAACCCTACTACAGTGTTGGTGGGAATGTAAGCTGGTTCAACCACTCTGGAAAGCTGTGTGGAGATTCCTCAGAAGGCTAAACCTAGAGCTCCCCTATGACCCAGCAGCCCCACTGTTGGGCATCTACCCAGAAGACCACAAGCAAGACCACACTAAAGCCACCAGCGCAACAATGTTCGTCGTAGCACAATTTGTCGTTGCTACAATATTGAACCAACCCAGATGCCCCTCAGTAGAAGAGTGGATCAGGAAAATGTGGCACATATACACAATGGAATTTTATGCCTCTATCAGAAAGAATGACATTGCCCATTCGTAAGGAAAGGGAAGGACTTGGAAAAAATCATACTAAGTGAAGTGAGCCAGACCCAAAGAAACATGGACTCTGCGGTCTCCCTCACAGGGAATAATTAGCACATGTTCAGGTTAGTCATAAGAGAGATCACAGTAGCACAACAGTTATGACCATATCAACACATAAGATGATGCTAAGTGAAAAATGAACTCCACATTATGGAAACAAGTGTTATATCATTGTTGTAATTATTTTCAACATGCCATGTGAAACCGTAACCTTTTTTTCCCTCTCGCATTCCCTCCCTTTAGTTGTACCCCCGCTATTGCTGTATCTCATCTGAGTACCGTGGATACTCTGTATATACTGGTATTCGAACTAGGGACGGGAAAGGAAATGTGAAAATTGAGAGACAAAGGATAAAAAGATAAACGACTCCAAAAGCAATACTTACAAAACCATTAGGTGTAAACCAACTGCACAACTCATGAGGGGAGAGGGGAAGGAGGAGGGGAAGGCGGGGGAAAAGTGAGGAGGAGGTAGCAAGTTGAACAAGAAATGTACTCACTGCCTTATGTATGAAACTGTAACTACTCTGTAATTCACATTGACAATAAAGAAGGAAAGAATAATCGTACTCAACATTCAACACAAAATACAATTAAGCATACCTGAACGCTGGTATTGAGGAAAGTCATTTAGCAATGAAAAGAAGTCATCTGGCTGCCGTTTGCTGTCACTATGCATACATTCTTTGAGATATCCAGCTTTTAGCGTGAGGATTCATTCACAACAGCACCATCTAGGGAGGAAGATGGTGACACGGAGATTAAAAGACCACAAGCAGCTCTTAGCCCATTTCATCCTCACAAGGCGTCAGGGGTGGGACCTGCCGGCTCTGCCTTCCTCACACTCCCCAAACCTGACCAGAGATTTATAGTTTCATGGCTTTGGAAATTATATACCTTCCCATTATCATGTAATTATTTTTTTATATCAGTTGAGGACAGCCTGGTTCTGCGCACTCTCTGCTGGTAGCAAGGTCATAGTCAAGATCAGGTGTTGAGCTACAAACTGACAACTAATTAGCTCTATGTCGAAATATGAGAAAAATATGCACATGAAACTGAACTATGATGAAGGAATTCAACAGCAGTAGACTAGTCTTTTATAAGTATCAGGGAATTAAATTCCTTCAGAATATTATGCTAAATTCTATTTACTTTTCCTTCCCAGTGACCTCACTGTCTCACTACAAATTATGCTTTTGAGACAAGTAGCTACGTTTCGTTAGTATGATTCCACTTTGACTTCTATAGCTTTTTGGTCTGGACCTTTTCGTAAATCTCAAGCCTATGAGAGGGCTCTGCACGGTCTTTGTAGGTGTCCTTGAAGATCAATTTTGTGAAGATTTTGTCTTATAGAGCCGACATCCCATCTCCATGAGCATGTGTAAAGTAATTATATTGTTTCCCATCACTTCTGCCTCAGTGGTTCACCAAAAAATCAATTTAAAATATATTAACATGCTGCTGCAGCTTAAATTTATTATCTTATCAACTGCATTTCATCTGAATGATGTGAGCCTAGTTTTTGCTGTTGGAGATTGCTCACTACATATTATGCATATGACATAAATATTCTCACGCCAATAATCAATGCCCTCATATCTGACGCATTCTTATTTTAGTCCTCTAGTTATATGGTACCTCATAGAATGACAAATTCAATATTTTCCCATTAAATACATGACATCAGACAAATATTAGAAACATTTAAACATTTGTACAACACAATACTTAGGGTTTTCCTAGTAGTCTAGATGTTTGCCAACAAGTCTTAAAGAAATTAATTTTCTAGTGAATGTAGGTATTCTGATATAAAAATGAATGCATAATACTGGTGAAAATGAACTATTTCCTAGGAAAACAGATATTTCATGTTTCCTAGTGTTACTTATCAGAGACCTTCTTGTATACCATAATAAATTTATCCTACGGATGTTTATTTATATATTTACAACAATATTCCTCTCTAGCAAATCATTCAAAAAAAAGTCAGGGCAGGCGTGGCTGTCATGGTGTCTGTCTGGATTCGCAATGTTGCCAGCACCGTTTGTGGACGAACCTGTCTTTCTTCCATCCTGTTTTCTGTCTTTTTTTTGGCTCCCTTATCACAGATGAGGTGGCCGCGGGTGGGTGGGTTCATTTCTGGGTCTTCAGTTCTAGTCCACCGGTCCTCAGGCCTGATCTTGTGCGCTGCCCACGAAATGCACTCCCTGCTCTGCAAGCTCCCCAGTGGGAAGGGTTCAAGGTATTTCACTCACCTGCATGGAGAACGGCACCTGCGCGTGTCCTCCGAGGCTGAGCTGGCTTCCTCTCTCGCGGTCCTCCCTGCGGTCCTCCCTCTAGCATGGCCGGGCTGGCGTGCTGTCCACTGGTCCTCCCTGAGATCCCTTCTCGTCCTGGTTGAGGGTCTGGACCGACCCTGCTGGGATCCTGCGTTGCCTCCTGCGGGCCTGCGGTAGCTGCTTCGTGGGCTGGGGTTGGGGATCCATGGCTCTTCCCACCAGGAGGACGAGCGGGGGAAGCAAAAAGGGGGGTCAGGAGTGTGACGGGGACACCAGAGTCCAGGTCATCAAACTGTGGGCAGAAATATTTCCCTTGCTACAGGAATTCTAGGACATAACTTAGGGCCAACTTGAAGTTGTTCATTTGTTTTTAGCACAATTTTTGTGCATGCTTCTAATATCTAAAACTTATTGTACTTATGTGTAAAAACATAAAAAAGGATTCGTTGTCTTTAGTGCATAAAAGCCACTATAACTGTCAAGGGTTGGTCATGTTATCTCAATCAAGTTAAACCCAAATAAGGGGAAAAAAGCTGTAAACAACCAAGGCGACTTGGTGACTGGTAAAGTTCAGATTCTGAACACATGGGGTTCATCAGGATGGCATGCACAGGTTAAGATTGGTTTGCTTCTCAGCTACTTCGTTGAAGAACAGCGTTGTGTTAAAAATGTTGGTTATGTTATCAAGACTTATCCAGGAATGTCTCATACGAAAATATTGAATTCCAGACCTTTGATATCGTGTAGAGAGGTTAAATGAAATCTCTTAAGTGCTCAAATAAAATCTAATTATGAGCTCTTGGCTTTAAATATAGCGAAAAGATTTTGAAAGTTCAATTTAAGATTTGGTGTAACATATCTATACAGTACAAATTTTCAATACTCATTGTAGCAAACTTTAAATCATCAGTCAAATTAGCCAGTATACATGTCATTCTAAATTCTAAAGATACCACAGAAGCAGTCTAATTTAACCTTAAAATAAGCACTAAACACGTAGCATTTCAACTTAAAAAGTTGGTTTAATATAAACATTTCTTCTAAAAAATGGGATGTTTGGTCTCTGGTTAGGTTAACTGTAATTTAAGTTTATTTAAAAGGTTTCCAAAGATAAAGATTAATACACAGAGTTGGAGTAAGCTATTTACTCTCTGTAACAATGAAACTATTTGAAAGAAAAATATTACTTATCAAGGTAATTGCTTGTGTACTATTGATACTGTCAAGTTCTACCGAAACTTGAAAAAGCTAAATCTGGCTTTTTTTTTTTTCACCATTTTCCCAGCCCCCAAACTAACTTTATTTTTTTTTTTTTGGCCAGTCCTGGCACTTGAACTCAGGGCCTGAGCTCTATACCAGGCTTCAAAAAGCTAAGTCTTAACTAAGCAGAATTTTATTTAAAGAGCAGTTTTTAAGTCTAATAAATTGTTACATATAACTAAGTATATAAAACTATACATGAAGTCTTTTTTTCTATGTTGCTAACTATGCAGTATCTCACTTATTAAAAAGTTTTCGTCTCCATTAAGGCCTATCGAAATAAATATAAATGGGGAAGTAAGACTATATCCTCTAGAGATCTAAAAGGTAATGATCTGCTGGTAAGAACTCACAGTTAAGGAAGGAAAGGACTTCTGGAACTCTAACCCCTCTATAGATCAGGGTTTGTGTAGCTCCTACCCCCAGAAGCAAGTACTTTAGCCTCCATCTGACTGAACAAATTGCGCATTTTTCTTTCTTTCAGTTTTGAGATTGATTATGATTTCCACAGTTAGTGTCCCCACTTTATTTTTCAAATCTTTACCTATGGTCGCCCTGTCATTAAGCCATATCCCTGCAGTGTTCCACGGAGAATCACAAAATAAGTCCATCACCAACCTGTCATTTATCCTCCTTCCAGAACAGGACAGCAACCGAGAACAAAGAGAACACAGTGTCCAGGTAGTTTCTGCCTGGGGTGCGAGCTACTCAGGAGGCTGAGAGCTGAGGCCTGAGGTTCAAAGGCAGCCAAGGGAGCAAAGTCCCTGTGTGGTTCTTGTCTCCTATTCATCATCAAGGATGCTGTAGAGTTAGAGCTGGAGGTGCTGTACCTCCAGCCTTGAGCACAAAAGCTTGCATCCAATGCTCAGGCCCTGAATCAAAGCCTCAGGACCAGCAAAAAAGAAAGGACCTAAAGGAGCTTCTTTTCAGGTAAAAATGAAATTAGGAGCACCAACTAGATGAGTGGGTACATTTTATAGGAATAATAAAGTTTGCACTATTGACTTAAAATAACTTACCAAATTATAATTCTGGGGAAATACTTACATCTGATCTTGCAACTATAATTTGTCCTCCAAAATGGCCAGACCTAGGTAGCCACGATATGGGAAATGGAAAAAGAAAACAGAAATGTTAAGTGTCTCATAAACACATGATCAGATGGCAGTGGCAGGAACAGATCACTTTAGAATTCTAGCATAGGTATGTAACTTAGGCATTTTTTTTCTTCAAAATTTGACTCAAACTACCATCTGAGTAAACGTAAGGCACTTGGCTTAGCAGCCTGCAATCATAGCACTGACAAGGCTGAGCATGAAGGGATATTTCATCCTAGACATCGGGGCTCGCTAGTGAGATCCTGTCTAAAGAAGCAAAAAGTGCTACGTAAATTAATGGATAAATAAGTGAATGTAGAACAGTGATTTATGTATTTAGATATATGCATGTGATTAAAGAAAAAACACATATGCAGATAATATTCATAGAGTTACTTTAGTCAAGGAACTGAATATTCTATAGCAAACTGTTGTTAAGAAACTCACATACCAATCTTAATCCATATGTTAGGCTACTCTATTAGGCAAGAACACAGTAAGACGATGATAGCAAAACAAATAATTCCTATAATGAAAGGGGCTTTTCAAATAACATTTTAATTTAAAGCTTGTTTTAATTGTAGTCAACTTTATTTTTCAAGTATTGCCTCCAAAACTTTTGCAATGCACCAAGAACAGAAAACTGTGTGTGTGTGTGTGTGTGTGTGTGTGTGTGTGTGTGTGTGAACTTACTCTTCTTGCTCTGGTATGGTATGGTAACACATGATAACTTTATTTATAGAAAGTCAAATTTATTCTCTAATATCTCATTTAATTGTACTTTTTAAAGATAGTTGAAACATTTTCAGTTTAAATACATGTATCGAATCGAATTATTAGCAAATGATCATCACTTGAAATGGGACACATTTGTTGACTTGTGCTGCTTTTTAAAACAGATTACTGTCATATTTGTATGGCACAAATAAGTCAACTGTACTTCTCAATAATCCATCAAATCAAAGACAGAATGTGTCTGAAGTCTGAAATCCAAAATGAAAAAGATACTGTAACTAACCTAAAGTTTTCTCAGGAAGGCGTCCACCTTCTCAAATGCAGATCTTAGTCTTGGGCTCAAATCCGCATAGTCTTCTCTTGATGAAAAATGCGTCCGAGGTCCCAGAAAACTCTGAGAATTTCTCTCAGTAGGGTTGTTTAAGCTATTCCTGGTAGTAAAAGTTTCAGACGATGTTTGACACAGATGAACTCTTAGATGAAGCTTACAATTTTCATCCTCCAGTCTCTTAATCTTTCTTTCACATCTGCAAAAGGCAAACATCCAGGAATCCATCTTTCCCTGAGTTAGACCCAAAGGACTTATGGCTTTAAGAAAAAAGGTGCAAACACTAACTTTTAAAATTAGCCTTAAGACCAAACTTAAGTTCCTTGAAACAGTATCTTGAAATACACATTGGTTAATGAATGCCAACTGTATAACGTGTAAAATTGTAATTTATTCTAAATAATCACACACACACACACACTCATTCCTGGCAAGTTAATTCCAACACTGTAGGGAGGAGACAAGTGATTGTCAGGGATGTCTGGCTCCACAGTTGTCACTGCTGCCCTCTGGTAGGGCTCTAGAGGATTCCTCATGTAAGTATTACTATCTATGTAAAATCATCTCTGTATTATCATATGTGGACACTTTATCAAGCATAAGTTCAGTGAAACAACATATGATTCTCCTTAAGTAGGTGTTTAAACTACGAATAATAAACTTAGATTACTGGCATTCAGTAAAGCAGGTCAGAGATTATAAATATGCAACCGAGACATTTGCAAGTGCTTGTTTGCACTGTGTTTATCGTCCTTAAGATATCAAACTTTGGCTAGAGGAATACAAGGCAGCAGTTCCAATGGAGAAGATCGCAGAGCCGGTGATACAAAGAACTAAAGTAGCCTTTTGGCAATTGGCACACAGTATGCAATTCTGTTGTCAAAGACATTGCCCCCTTCACAGAAACAAAGGAAGGAATTCCATTTACGGTGTTGAGAATTGAAATTCCCAGTCTTTCCCTGTATAACTTTGAAGGGCATTTTGTCTCCGGGCACTCTCAGTTGTGAATTCAAGTATCACAGTCAGGGAAGACAGACTGTGCCTTCAGCAGAAGTGCTACATCTTTGCACTGATGGTGCAATGTACCAAGAAACACAAGTGAGCTTGAAATTTTCTGTTGAAGGAATACTGACAAGTAATTGTATACAAACAACTGTGCTAATTAGAAAGACAATGACTTCTCTGAAAATGAAGGGGGAAGGCCACTGAGAATAGGAAGAAAAACAGAGCAGCAACCAATAAAGCCCCAAAGTAAACCAAGAGGAGAAACTGTTCTATTCTAATAAGTTAGGAGAAAATTAATGTATTCATAGTATTTTCCAAAGTTGGTCTGTTCAGTTAGGTTCCTCTTCCTAGTAATCTCATGAGTCTGTCATATCAAAACTATTGTAAGGGCTGACCTCAGAACCCGGGTGACTAAATATAAGTTTTACTGCTAAAAGTATAACAGCTCCTAAACCCTGGGGATGACTCTATGCTAGAGGGCTGCACCCCCACCCATGAGACTATTTTGTAGTTTGACATTTAAAAATATAGGGAGCCCTTGTTCCCCCCTGTACCTAGGTAGCAACCATGGTAATGGACAGTCAAAAACGATCCTAGTCATAGACTATCGAAACAACCATACTAAGAGTAGAAATGCCATGGAAACTGTTGGGTTGGTTTACTCATGACTGAGTACTGGATTGTTTTCGCCTGCTCAAGCTTGGGAAAACATGGTGGTAATTGTTAAAATAAAGTTGATAATGAGTCAGCCTGACTGCAAAATTCTGCTTCTGTAAACGGCTTGCTTAACCCATTTGTGACTTGCTCTACCCCCTGCACTAACCCACTGTATCAGTGCTACGTGACCACCTGCTGTCAGTTCCTCATATCAAGGCCAGTTCCCATTATCAAAGCCAAAATAGGTTAACTGATAGGGTAGAGAGCCAATAGAAATAGATCAAGACTTGCTTGCTAAATGCCATCCAATCAATTATCTGCCAAGTTGGAAATACCCTGCCCCTGTTGTAATCACAATAAAAACCCCGCCTATGTGAGGGTCCGGGCTTTCAATCCAGATCAGCTTGGTGATGGTTGAGAGTCCAGGCTCCACCTGCAATAATGACTCTTGTGCGTTTGCATCGGTATGGGCTCCTTGGTGGTCCTTGGGGACTGGAAATCTTAGGCATAACAGCTTGGAGGACTCTTTCCAGAACCCCAAGATCCCAAGACCCTCGAACCAGAGTGTGACACTTGTTTTTCTTTTCTGTTTTGGCGTTCTTAATAACCAGTAACTAATATTCTGTAAGGTTGTCATAAGACTTAGCAGACATGTAAGTGGGTCATCTTGGAAGACCAGGCCCCCTCCTTAGTGGGGAACAAAGTCCCCTCCTCACTTAGTATAGTCAGTAGGAACGAAATGGGCTGCTCCTGGGGCGCAGCAGCCTAAGGCCAACAATCCCTATTCACTTCTTCCTCCTCTGGGCCGAAGGAATTTGTTCACTGAAAATCTGCTTTGTGCCTTTTGTGCGTCTCTTTGGTGTTTGCTTCTGGCTGTTTGTATCTACTTTTCTGAAACTCACATAAGATGGGACAGTCTCAGAAGACTCCCTTTCTCTTCTGACAGACAATTTCAAGGACATGAAAAGCCAGGCACATGACTTGAGTATAGAAGTAAAAATAGGGAAACCAATCACATTTTGTTCTACATCCTGGTCTGGCAGGATTTGCTGGAAAATTCCCTTCCTAGTTAATGCCCTTTTTACCTCCTCAGGAACAGTTTCCAAGAGACACCTGGTCTCTGCTGATATAGAGTTCCAAACAGCCTCCCCAGGTCCCCCCAAGTCTGAAGGACCAAGGGGAAGAGAGATCAGCTTCAAGTAGCCATTTTCTTCCAACTGAAGGTATTTAAAGGCCAATTGATCTGTACAATGCTCTAGTCAAAACTGGGCTCAGACTAGAGTCAAGGACTGGGTGGGCTGAGTCTTAGCCCAGGGAACCCCCAACCAGCTTTCCTCAGCAGAAAAGTACTTAGTGCACTAAAATGTCTTGCTAAAACTAGAAAGCCCTGGTAAATGAGACCGGAGAATGCTAAAATCATTTGTTAAGTTTTGTCTTAAATCTTGGTTATTGCAAGAGTAAGATTGGCATAAATACCTCTTGCCACTGGAAAAAGTATGGCCGACATTTATTTTGCTCGCTTTAAGATCTTTTGCATGTGTATGTGTGTGCAGGTGTGAGTGTGAACATGTTCCAGATGAAAACTGTCAGTATAATGTAAGAATGGGTGAGTTGACGTTCAAAGGTCATCAAGTTCGGGCCTTACCAAATGCTTTAAAGGATTAGTGCATAGTTTAATACAAACAGTTAAAAGGTATCTAAGGATTCTTTAATTTGCAGTTTTAAGTCTGGTATCTTAATGCATAAGGCTATTTAACATGTAATCAAGTTATTTTCTTTAGCAAAAGACATTGGAAATGTGAAATTTATTTTCCTCTGCTGTTAATATTCAGGGCTAAATGTCAGAAATTTGGATATTAATGTTTATCCCTGTTAAAAAAATTGCTTGTGTTTCTCAGGAAGAGATGGAAAAAAAGGCAGAAACCCTTAGGCCAGGCCTGCGAGCCTATCCTCAGGAGTGAGGGGTGATGTGGCAAAGGGGCAGCTTAGCCAGTCCATGGGGTGGGCCAGGCCCTGGGGGAGTCCACACATGGTGGAAAAGCGTAAGCTGGCACAGAGGCAATTCCCCGAGCCCCAAGGAGTAGGATGGGCAAGTGGAGGCTTTTCCTTGTCCCGTATCTTTTCCTTACAGGTGGACATAACATCCTGATGGTAAAATAGGTGTTGTGATGATGCTATTGAAGTCTATAACTGCTCCTTGGGAGGTTTCAAACATTAAAAAAAGTTTTCAGAAGACAGTTCAAAGTTTATCTGGACAATGTAATTTGACTTCTAGGCTATGTTGCAATTTGGATGTATCTTAAAAAAGGGACAAAGATACCAAGTCTGGATTCTTGTCTGTCATTCTGGAATGTGTAATTCTTGCATGGAGGGAAAACTGTCATTTGAGTTCAGAGGTGTTCTAGGCAGTAACGCAGACCGCAGGGAAACAAATGACCCCTTTAAAGCAGCCACCCTGAGGGAACAGACTGTGGCCAGTGCCTCTAGATTTCAGAGTTCTTCAAATACAACTGAAAGCTAAAGTGTAAATATTAAAGCAGAGGTTACTAAAAGAGTTTAGAGATCAAGATGGATTTCTAGATATGAGATTGGAAAATAAAGTTGTCCTAAATGTTTCATTGCAATTGGACAAAAGAAATAATTTAGGCTGCCAAAATGATTGTTTAATTTGCTATTCCAATTTGCCTTGCAGGTTTTATAAATTTCCAGGTAGAACTACAGTCAAGGACAGATGATTCTTACAAGTTTATCAAATGTAACCTTGGCCCTTACCAAGTTCCAGTTAAGATGATGCTTAAAAGCTACTTCTGTGTGGACCATCTTGTTGCTTTAATTGGAGTAAGAGGACTTTTGTAAGATTCATTGATCTGAAAACTGTGGTTCAAAGCCAGCCCAGGCAGAGAAAGGTCCCTGTGAGAGTCTTCATGTGTATTGAGCCAGCAGAGTGCTGGGAACAGAGTTGTGTGGAGCTTAAAGTGGTAGGGTGCTAGCCTAGAACTGAAGAGCTGAGGGACAGCACTCAGGTCCTGAGTCCAAGTCCAGCGACGGATCAAGAGAAATGTCAAAGGTGCATTGACCTCAGCATGGAAAAGGCTGGGACGAAAGAGATGGAGCATCCAGAGGCAGGAAGCCACTGCGTGGATGGCAGCGAGGGTGTCAGATCCTAGAGTCATGTGTGCTTGGCCTTCAAAAGTTCATCAGAGCCAGGAGGTCCTGGAGGAACTTGCCAGTCCTCTGTGATAGTGGGTAGTAAAGCTAAGATTGTCTAATGAAGGGATAGCTTAAAATCCCACCCCCTGCATCTGCTCAAAGCCCTGAGCGGCAGTGAGAATTCTGAGCTCGCACATCTGTTCAGGAAGGAAGCTTGTGGACCTGAGATGGTGTCCTTCCCGAGACCTACCTGATGCCTACTAAGGTAATTTAGGCCTTGTTAGGTTATCAGAGATCTGTTTCCCCAGCCAGTCAGGAAAACGCTTTTGCAAACTGAAATGTTAAAAGGCGACACTGCTGTAGCCCCAAAAGTCTATAACGTTGTTAGAAGTTAAAAGTTGAATGTGATTTCCAGTTTGGAGGAAAGCTCGTAAACTGGACATCTAATCCTGCAGCCTCTCGCTAAAGTAGACTAAGGTGATAGGTTCTTGGCTAGGTCAGGTCAACGCCCCTGAGCCGGCCTGAAGAAGTTACAGAAGAGGAACGATCTTCGCCCATCAGCTCCCTTTAAAAGATGAGGAAGGATAAAGTAGGGAGCCCCCTTCCCCCCTGCTCTCCTCCACTTCCACCCTCCCTTCTCAAAGAAGCCTCAGGCACTAGATGTCCTCTTCCCCCTGAATTCCTGGCAGGGAGGGAGTGGCCAAAGGTTTATCACCAGGTCTTCTGGGGGGCTCCGGAGCGGGCCACCGGAAAGCGCGCAATCAATTTGTCTAAGGTGGGCAAGTTAGACAGGCAGTGGGTGAGTCTCCAGCAGCCTTCAAAGGCTGCTTGTGCTTACCGTCCTTCCGCTTCCATAGATCTAGAGGCTGAGGAAAATTGATAAAGCGGTTCATGTAGCATTTGTGGGACAGGCAGCTCCAGGCATTAGAAGGAATATTAGCAGCAGCAGCGTGCCATGCCAGACCACAAATGAGGCTGGCGGAGTAGCCGCCAAGAGAAAGAGGGCAAGAGGAACGGTGCCAGGAGCCTACAGGGAGGTGATTTACTGAGCTAGAAAGTACCTGCTAGCTTTTCTAGTCACTGTTTCAGGATGGATGGAAGCTTTCCTAACCAAGTGGGAAACAGCACAGAGAGTACAGAAGAAGCTTCTAGAGGAGATAATTCCCAGGTTTGGACTCCCAGTAGCCATAGGCTCAGACAATGGCCCCTCTTTCCTCACTTAGGTAGGGCAGCTATTAGGTAAGTCATTGGGGATTATTAGGAAATTACACTGTGCCCGTCACCCCCAAAGTTCAAGTCAGGTAGAGAGGAAAAGAGAGCTTAACCAAATTAGCCCTTGAGACTGGTGAACACTGGCCGGCCCTCCTCCACCACCCTGTTCACCATCACACCCTAGGAAGCAATGTTCCCGCGCCTCCTCCTTTAGGCACCAGGCTTGGTTGTGAAGCAGTAGCTAAACTGTCCAACCAGCATTTGCTGAAAGGCAACCAGGACTATATTAGGGGGTTCACTAGCCAGGACTTAGGGTGAGCTTCTTGAACCAGGCTAAGCAGAAAGTTGCAGCAGCCCAGCAGGAGGTGTGACATTCTGTGGGAGCCACTGGGAGCCACTGCTGCCTGTGGCTGCCCCACCTCCTCCCATCCCATTGGGGTTCAGATCAAGTACAGCCTGACAGCCATCGGAGCCATCCACCAACTCCTCACAGCTCAAGTGGGTTTGGACATCGGTGAACGCATGCACCCACTGAGACGCTGACCAACTCCCTGGCAGAAGCGGTCCTCCCAAACAGGACAGGTTTCTTTGGAGAGGAAGGCTATCTTGGGGTTAAGCATACCGGAATGAGCAGAGAAACACCAGGAAAGCATGGGATGGGATGAGTCTTTGTGTAACAGGTCCCTGTGGCTGACATTGTTAAAAACCTCGGTAGCAGGACCTTGGAGGTTGATAATAGTCATCTTAATGGTTGGTCCTTGTATTCTTTTTTAAATTAAATGTTATTAAGGTGTCAATAAATTAAGTTGTATTGACAAGGCCAGTGAGTCCATTTCTTCTGATATCTTACACCCTCATTTTTCTTTCTCTTCCCTGGATCAGGTAGGCATATATACAAACCATACCCAGTGTACTAAAATCACATAAAGTAACCATATAGGGTACGCCAAAGGAAATTCACCTAAAACTTCAAAGGTGACATCAACAATAGACTCCACCTGTGTCCTTCTCTTGGGGTTGTTTTTGCTTATCCTGTTCTTATATGATGTGTACACAGCTTTGGAGCTATGGTGATCCTCTGATAGGTCTATTGTAGACCTTTTCATGTTTAGTAGTTGTTTGGTTTTAGATATATAATGTAAGGTCGCTGACCCAAACGTGGAAATACCATTTGACAAGAAGTTTGTTGTTTTGCAGACCTGGTCTCTACTGGTCTTTGTACTCTTAAGAGGCTCACTGCATTTCTAAGAGATCGTGTGAGCGCGGTACAGCTAAGAGTGCTGAGGTCTCCGTATCAGCCCCTGGACAGGAAAGCCATAAAAATGTAGGATAATGAGGGCATGACTGGCCCCCCCAGTAAGCAGTAGAAGAGGAGGGAATGTAAGGGCTGACCTCAGAACCCGCGTGACTAAATATAAGCTTTACTGCTAAAATTATAACAGCTTCTAAACCCTGGGGATGACTCCGTGCTAGAGGGCTGCACCCCCACCCGCGAGACTATTTTGTAGTTTGACATTTAAAAATATAGGGAACCCTGTTCCCCTCTCTACCTAGGTAGCAACCATGGTAATGGAAAGTCAAAAACAATCCTAATCATAGACTATCGAAATAACCATACTAAGAGTAGAAATGCCATGGAAACTGTTGGGTTGGTTTACTTGTGATTGAGTACTGGATTGTTTTAGCCCGCTGAAGCTTGCTTAGTGGTAATGGGAAAACATGGTGGCAATTGTTTAAATAAAGTTGGTACTAGGTCAGCCTGACTGCCAAATTCTGCTTCTGTAAACGGCTTGCTTAACCCATGTGTGACTTGCTCTACCCGCTGCACTAACCCACTCTATCAGTGCTATGTGACCACCTACTGTCAGTTTCTGATATCAAGGCCAGTTCCCATTATCAAAGCCAAAATAGGTTAAGTGATAGGGTAGAGAGCCAGTAGAAATAGGACAAGACGTGCTTGCTAAATACCATCCAATCAAGTATCTGCCAAGTTGGAAATATCCTGGCCCTGTTGTAATCACAGTACAAACCCTGCCTATCTGAGGGTCGGGACTCTCAATCCAGATCCGCTGTGTCAGTGACGGTTGAGAGTCCAGGCTCCAGCTTGCAATAAAGCCTCTTGTGCATTTGCATCGGTATCGGCTCCTTGGTGGTCTTTGGGGACCGGAAATCTAGGCATAACACTATGTTTTACAGTCTACTTAATAAGTTTTGTTTATTTTCTGTGACTCTAAACTTACTCCTGTAATTTATTTGATAGCTGGGAGATTTTAGAGAGTTGTGCTTGCACTGTCGATGTCCAAACAGCGTCCTGATATGCTCGAGCTCTGTTCTGCTCCTAAAGAAAATTGAAGAGTCATTGTTCAATCAATATTTCTTGAACAAGTTCCTATATTCCCTCCGTGGTGTAGAACACTATGAGATATGGGAAAGCCGGTGCTTGGATTTACAGTACTTCTCATCATTATCCACTGCATTTAATCTAAATACTAAATACCTAAGTGCAGTTTTCTCTTGGGGATGACATGAAGTAAGTACTACTGCAGGTGTACAAGAGTATGGATAAAACTTAATAAAATAGAACAAGACCAATCAAATTTGAGAATGAAAACCTGACCTGAATGAAAGTCTATGAGCATGTTCCAATTTGTTTTATTTTTGACGGTTGTCCATTGTGGAGCTTGATCTCAGTGTCTGGGCATTGTCCCTGAATTTTTCTACTCAGGGTACTACTCGACCACTTTGAGCCGCAGCTTCACTTATGGTTTTCTGGAGGTTAACTGGAGAGGAGTCTCAACAGACTTTCCTGTCTGGGCTGGATTTGAACTGCAGTCCTCAGATCTCAGTCTCACGAGTAGCTACTATTAGTTACAGGCCTGAGCCACAGGTGCCTGGCTTGCATGTTATAATCTGTATGAACTATTGTTTTCTAAGAATTTAATCTTATGGCAACTAGATTTCAAACATGAAGTAATTTTTTTTTTTTTTTGGCCAGTCCTGGGCCTTGAGCTCAGGGCCTGAGCACTGTCCCTGGCTTCCTTTTTGCTCAAGGCTAGCACTCTGCCACTTGAGCCACAGCGCCACTTCTGGCCATTTTCTGTATATGTGGTGCTGGGGAATCGAACCAAGGGCTTCATGTATACCAGGGAAGCGCTCTTGCCACTAGGCCATATCCCCAGCCCATGAAGTAATTTTTTTTTTTTTGGGCAGTCCTGGGCCTCGGACTCAGGGCCTGAGCACTGTCTCTGGCGTCTTCCCGCTCAAGGCTAGCACTCTGCCACTTGAGCCACAGCGCCGCTTCTGGCCGTTTTCTGTATATGTGGTGCTGGGGAATCGAACCTAGGGCCTCGTGTATCCGAGGCAGGCACTCTTGCCACTAGTCTATATCCCCAGCCCCCATGAAGTAATTTTTAATAAAAAGAATGTTATTGAATATAAATGTCCTTACAATGTGGGAATAATGTAGAACATATAGAATATGATGTAATATGTAAGATAGAAACATTATATAATTTACTTCTAATAAAGTACATGAAACAATGTGTAAGTCCAAAATATACCTTCCAATAAATGTTTAAGCATATTAGAAATAAACATATTCACCTGTATAAAGTTGGACACTTTTTCTGCTTGTTCACTTATTTCGCTTTCCGTTTTTTGTGTGAGGAATATTCTGTACTGTTCTGTCATAGCTATGGTACACTTGCAACTCTCAGTAAGATGTTTTTGGTCTTCCTTCAGCTTTGTATTCTCCTCAGCCAGTGAATCGTTTTTGCTTTGCAGGGACTGTAACTGCTCTTTGAGGAAATTATTTTCTTCTTCCAGCTGTTGATATTTGCCCATCTGCAGATTCTCTGAGGCAGCAGAAACCTGCATGGTCATCAGCACAGGTTGGTAAAGAAAGGCAAGCTTACACAGATCAATCATGAGTATAGTAAGATACTTAGAATATGCTCCCCTGAATTACGCAGAAAGTCAACTCATTTCAAATGACTACAAGGTTAAAGTGCATTCCCTCCATCGATCAGCTTTGTCATAAAACATTTGTGCTTGGTCTTGCACTTCTGTCTCCTAGTTTTCTTGTTTTTTTTCTTTATAGAATGACTCTAATTCCAACCTTAGAATTCCAATTCCACTTAAAGAGAGTGCAATCTATGCTGTCTAAAATTATAAGCCGTATTCTAATCTTCAAGTGTTTTTAATGTAAATCTGAATTTCATGCCAGAAAATGATGACTTTTGGCAAGTAACTATGTATGACATGTCCCAGTATAGAAGTTTAGTGATATAATCTACGCATGGTTTTGAACAAAATGGACTGGATTCAATTACATGATTTTGTAATTGTCTGATTCTTGCCACAAAGCAGGGAGAATTCTAAGCCAAACAAGTAAATAATTGTACCTTTTCAAGAGCACGAAGTTGTGAAGAAGTGATTTCCTTTGCAATAGGGTTTGATTGGTGAGATGATTCTCAAGCTTGACTCTCTCTCTCTCTCTATATATATACACATATTTATACATATATGTGTATATATATATATATGGGGGCATTCCTCCTATAATTTTACTTTATCTGAATAGGACCTAGCCTTTGAGAATGCTCTCTAGTGAACAGAATGTGATGAATTTACTGTTTTATTTCAAACATTAAATTAGAAAAAGTTTAGAAACAGCAAGAAAACTTCCTCTCATTGGGAAGTTTGCCTTCAGAATCTCACCACTACACTACACTGTGAAGAAGCCCACATGTGGATTCCTTCAATGGCTGCTGTCACCCAGACATGTAGAGCAAGGCTTTTGGTGACACAGTCATCCCATACAATGCAGAGTGTAGAGAAATGGGCTGACTTCACTACTGATTCAATTCCAAATGGAAACACATTAATGTTGCACTGAAACTCCACATTAAGAGGTGGATTGTTCTAGGTAAACAAATGGGACGGGAATGCACAATAAACATGAATAGAAACCCATAATCTGCCAGCTATCTTAAAGCCAGTATGTAGAGGAAAAGGAATAGATAACTAGTATAAAAATAACTATGCTAACCATTACAAGCGTAATGAATCAAAACCGCAATTTACAGCCTCATTTAATGTGACTTTTCCCCTTCATTTAAAAAAATATTCTTTATGTATTTGTACAAGGGGGCTTCAATTCAGGCTATCAATTTATAAGTACAAAAATCGTGACCAATGTCACCCCTCCTATTGTACTTCATCTGTCTCAAACCTAACTATCCCTTTAAGCGAATCCTTTTCTTTTCTGAAGCTGTAGGGATCTTGTTAACTATGAGACTTTGGAGAGAAGCAACTAGGATCCCAAAATGCCACATTGGAGCGATCCATTGGGCAAATGGAGCTTCCACACTTGCACCCATTTGGCTAGTCCTTTGCGGAACTCCAGGCTCTGCTGGGATATGACTTTTCTGTGGGGCTGTTTGTGTTCTTAGTCATCCCCAACCAGGAAAACAAGGCCAACTACCTGGTGATCATGCCATCGGTAGAATGTTAACACTGTTTAGAATTGGTTTGGACATTTCCCTTATGTTTGATTGTATGCTTCATGTGTGGTGCTCTATCTATTCTATCAAGAAAGCAAAAGCCCACTTTGGGATATATCTCAACCAAGTGGCCCATTTATACTTAAACCTCTCAAAGAAAAAATGTAAGATTTCATCACAAAACAACACAGCCTGTGTACATTTTAGGAAATGAGAAAAGGTAAATTTCAAATAAAACTTTAGGTTATTATGTAGTTGTTTTATTTTAAAACATTCCATCAAACAGAAGTGAAATAAAGTGCTGTATTAATAGACTTTTGTAACATAAACAGTACATGTAAGGAGTCACAAAGGTTTTGCACTGTTCTACCTTAGAGATTTCTTTGTATCGCTTGGTCTGAAGTTTTGCCCTGTATAGTTTATGAGTCAGCTTTGCAAATTCTTCTGTCTGTGACTCATATGTGCTTCTCATGAGCCGTAACTCCTCTTTGAGGACACCCATTTCCTTTGACAGCTGTTCACATTTGGAGGATTGGATGTGCACATTTTCATCCTGCATGATACATAAGTGTAGGTAGGTAAAGAAGGAATTCCCGTGGCAACTGTATAACACAAAACGAGTTATAAATATTGTCAGATTCTTAGAATGGAGTCCCTTGAAGAACTCAGAAAAACAACCAATTTCAAAGTAATGTTGATTCACCCAATGGCTGTAGTAGAAACCTGATTTTGCCTTCAGACGTGTGAAGGAATAAGCCAGTTGTCAGGGTCAAGTCACCCCAGCTGATACACAGGGTAGAGAAATGGGCTAATCTCATTGTTGTTGATTAAATTTCACGTTGTGAACACTTTAATAATGTTACTGTAGAATTCCACACAGGGAGAAGTATTGTTCCATGTAAACAAGTAGGACAGAAATCCACAATAAATATGAAGTAGAAATTCTCAACCTGTCAGTTATCTTTGTGCTGGTAGGGAGCACAAAATGAATTGATAAGTAAATGTGCTACCGATGACATTTTAGCTTCTAAACTATAAGCATGTTTCCGTTACCGCAAGTTTTCTTTCTCATGGTTCTGTCTTCCTTGTCTTAATGTCCTTGTCTTAACTCGGGGCCTGAGCACTGACCCTGGCTCCTTTGGCTCAAGGCTAGCTCTCTACCACTTGAGCCACAGAGCTGCTTCTGTGTTTGTCTGTATCTGTGGTGCTGAGGAATCGAACCCAGGGAGTCACGTATACGAGGCAAGCACTCTACCACTAGGCATATTCTCAACCCCGTACATAGTAATTTTCTATGGTGCTGTTGGTGTGGTTCAGTGTCCAAAGCTAGGGAAACTAGGCTATTCATCCACGCCTGTTGCCCTTGGCCTTTGGAAGAAGTTTCATATTTGTTGAGATTGGTTCTGTTATGCTTAATTGGATTTTTTATGTTTGGTGCCATTTATTTCCTACTGAAAAATAACCCCCAAACTTTGAGACACAGTTTGACAAAACGGTCCCTCAAAGTTAAACCTTACAAAAACAAAGATTTTTTCACAACCCAGCTTGGCTTGTATATAGCAAATAGAATGACGATAGATAAATTGTAGTCAAACTTTAAATAATCTCACAATTTTTATATTTTAAATTATTCTGTAAGTGCCACAGGTTAGTATAGCCACTTTCTCTATGAAATGGCAGTGTTTCTAGAAATGTAACAGCATGTTTGGTGTTCCAGTGATGAATGGCTTGCGTCTGTCTCATTCACGTGGGAAGGGGCTAAGCGTCAAAGTGACAGAGCATCTTGGGCTTACACCGTGGCGTGCTGTGATTGCAAATGAAAAACTCTGAGTACTGAGTAGTGGCAAGAATTCTAAGTGGGGTGAAAATAAAATTATTGCATGTCCTTAGCATGTCCTTGTTCTGGAGCACAGTCTCTAGATTGCTTCCATGAACACATAGCGTGTAGGACAACCTGGAACACCAATATAAGGGATACACTGTGGTCAAAGTGGCTCCATGTGAGTTTCAGTAGAAGAGAGACAGAGAAAGGACGCGAGAGACACAGAGAGAAAGGCATTCCGTAGCCGACTTCTTGCCCTTAGGAGCCACCACCCCTGTGAGGAAATGCACACACAAAGGAAGTCCACCCAGAGGCCAGCAGCACTCAGATAAACAGACATGGGGGAGGAAAACCTCCAGTGGACTCCTACCAAGCAGTTCTCAAGCAGTCTCACGAGAACCACAAGGAACGGCATGAGTACAAGTTTCCTCAGCAAGTGTCTCCCAAACCACAGACTTAGGAAGAAAGCAAGTCCCTTGAGATAGAAGATTTGGGGTAAGTTTTAGAAAGTTATGACAGAAAAGTGGATTCAACAGTTCAATGTATTCTCAGTTAATTCAATTGTATTTAGTAAGAACAATTTTTATACTTATTTTTACTGTTTATCATTCAAGTGATATGCAGAGGGAGTACAGTTACATACATAAGGTAGTGAGTGCATTTCTTGCCAAACTTGTAGCCTCAACCCTCATTTTTCTCCCACCTTCCCTCCTCCACTATTCCTAGTTCACAACATACTGTCTTGTAAGGACAATTTTTGGAAACACTTTTCCCATTATGTTCTTGTTCTATAAGTGATTTGGAGATTAGAAAAACACCCATTCCTTGGAGCTGCCCTGCTCTGAGTGCAAGTGTACCTTTCCTACTACCTGTTTCACCTCCAAGCTCAACTCTTCTCTACATTATCCAAATCCTTTCCCTTTGAAGTTACATTGGCTGTATGGAATTTTCTAGTTTCAGGAGTGCTCCAGGCTCTGCTAACTCATTAATGAGTTAGCAGAGGGGAGTAAGGCAGAGAAATTGCTTGGGGCTACCAACATTCTGTTTGTCTTTATTGGATTTCTGGGAGTTATTGAAGTAGGAAGGCTTCAACGAAGGTGACTAGTTCAACTAATGATCACATTCAGCATGGCCCCTTCAACTTGATCAGTTATACATTCCATCCTCCTTCAAGTTCACTTCTTGTATACAGTAGCCTCGAGGGCCACTACCAGGTTTGGATAATTTCTCTGCATAGCCAATCTCCTACACGTTATGTTTCCCCCTGGGATTCTGAAGGTACATTGAGATTTCCTAGTTTCAGGAGTGCACCAGGCTCTTCCTTGTCCACACTTAGTGCATCACCACACGTAGTTCGTCCTGCTATTAATAAAGTTAGGAACGTGACAGCATTATGGAAGATTAATTACCTCACTCACGTTTACCTTTGAACCATTCAGTTCCATATCTGGTGGTGTCATATCTGTTTCAAGCTGTATTTTCACGTGGAGTTTGTTAGTATGCTCTTCTTCGGGAACATTTTCATGAGATGCAGTAGTTTCTTCGTTGCTTTCCTCTTTTCCTCGGCATTTACTGTGAATAAGTGCGATCATCTTAACATTTTGATTAATAAAGGGAAAGGTCACTTTGTGAGCTCTCTTGTCAGATATCGATGTGACATTGCATAAGATCAAGCACATATGATGTGTAGAAAACTTTGCACACTTTCCGTGTATAATGCAAGGAGAATTGAGAGATCTTAGGAAGGACAATGAGACAACATAAAATGTTCATTATTAGACTGTAATACAAGCAACAGACACGAAGAATTCCACTGGTCTGCTCACATCCCATCTGATTGGGAAAGGATATTATCTCCTTAGGGCTTAAAGAACTCCTAAAGTTATTAAGAAGTTCAAGAAAGTTGTGATCTAAAAATCTAAGAGATTAATGGATGGTTTTTATGCTAACTTGGCTTTGTTCAAGCAGGAAAAGCAGGTCACTACTATCAAAGATGTGGCCCTGCTTGCAACCCATGCATAGGGAGAGGTTATACATTGAGTAGAGTAGACACTGCACAGATCTCTAAGAATAAAGATGCTGAAGGAGCTGGAGAGACTATAAATCAGTATCAGAACATGTTCCTCATATGTGCAGAACTCTTGGGTCAGTCCCAGTACCACTAGAAAGCAAGGCATGAGATGAAGAACCCACACCATTGCTATGTCCTGCTGTGCTAGCCTTCTGCATGATATCTGCCAGCTGAAGTCACTAACTCAGCCATCCAAAACTGAGCTGGAGAAGGAAACAGCAGCAGATGTAAATAGCATGGGAAAATTATCTGTTTTAGCCCTCAAGGAGACCATAAGGGGTATTATCATGTAGTCTTAATTAGTGCAGCCACAGCAAAAATTGATTTGGATAGTTCAGTCCACCCAATAGTATCTCTAGCAGAGATGTCAATACCTTGCTTAGGCAGAATCCTGACAATATTTTGAGATGCACAGTTTACAGTAAGATTAAGGGCTACTAAAGTAGTAATTTCATAGCCTGGTTTCTCTTCAGATTGTATAAATCGTTTGCCTTTTACTATGATAACTATTTATCTTCACACTCAAAATTTTAAGTGAATATAATTTCTACAATAGATAATGAGCTATATATTATCAATACAATTAATTCCTATCTGTGTATATTTGAAGATTTCCACAGATTAAACAATGTAAGTATTCCAAAGCTCAGTCATTTATGTTTGCGCATTCTCACTAATGTCAAAACAGAGAAACTTGCCCACAACAAATGATGTGGTAGTAATTCTAATGAAAACCTTTTTGAAGGTAATTTCAATACTGAGGTAATTCTTTGAGGTAGAAAACTATTTCAAATGGAAATGTTCTTCATTTCCTTGGAGTCAAAGTAAAATGAATACAGTCTCTTGGCTGCTCAAATCACTATCAGTTTTGAAAGTAATGTAATGAGAATTAGGTTATAGTAGTGTCTGTAAGAAGGTAATCGGTGAGCTACTTCTAGGACATAAAATTCATTGTACATGTGCAACTTTCCAATCACTGATAAACGTATACTAACCACTTTTTGGAAATGAGGAAATATAAATTGTATTTCCAAGATGATTGATACAGCAAGTATGAAATCTATGAACTAAATTAACTCATTTGTGTGAATATAAAGCCTGTCTTTCCTTTCTGTGTCACCCAACAATAACCTGTAATCACTGAAGGAAAACCATCCCTTATTTCTCACTCTCATGTCCATTAAAATAAAAACTCATTAGATCACATTGAAATCAACAACATTAAGGCACATTAGAAATAGAAGTGAAAAACAATTGAATGGAGTATATAGAAACAGTTACTAACCAGCTTGTGATGCTATATTATTAATATTAGTAAAGAAAGAAGTAATCTCTAAAACAAAAAATGCTTCTGGAGTTTCTGTTTATGCTTCATTTTGCATTTGTAAAGAAAACACAAGACAGTACCAATGATGAAATTTTGTGTAATTGTTAAGAATTCATTGTGAGCCCTATAAGTAAACTACAAATATGAATTATACAAATGACTTGAGCTTCCATTAAGAATACAAAGCATCAATGCATACTGAGGGTATTATGAATCCTCCCAAACAGTGTAAACTACATGCGGTAATTTACATAAATGCTTTTATTTGAAGTATTCAAACTTGATTTGGCACACTTAGTGACTCACATCTGTAATCCTAGCTACTCAGGAGACAGAGGTCAGGACCACAATTTGTAGCCAGCTTGGGCAGATGTGTCTGAGACTCTCCCTAACTAAGCACCAAAATCCAGAGGGGCAGTTGTGGCTCAAATGGGAGAACGCTTGCCTTGAACAAAACACTTGCGGGCAGCTACCAAGCCTTAATAGGACACACACACACACACACACACACACACACACACACACACACAAGAATTCTTCAACACAGGGTCTGGGTCTTGCTATGGTGCCTTCTACTGCTTGAGTCCTGACCCGAGGCCCTTTTGCTTTCTTTCCTGTTTGAATAGTGTCTCCCTCTTGCTGAAACTACAATCCTCCTAAACCTTCCCTCTCAATTAATTAGCTAGGGCTTTAGTTTAAAGCCATTATGCCCAGCTTAAATAAAAGCTTTTAACCCTGCAACTCACTTGGTAGGTTGTATGATTTAGTATTTTCCCTACTTAGTATTTCTGAATTGAGTGATTGTTTCCCATCTAGAATACATGCAAGGTCATGAAAAACTGATCAAATAGCCATACTTTTCCATGTCATCAACTTCGCCTTCATTTTCTTCATTCTTTAATGTTGTTTCTGTCTTCTGGTGTTCACATTCCTTTTCAGGAGTGGTAATTTCCAAGGCTTCATCCTATGAAACAATAATAAATATTTATATTTACCCTATGTTACATTTCCTAAGAGAATAGGAAAATTCAATGCAAGATCCTGTGTGGGTAAACACTCAATACAGAGAGTAAAGATCTATTAAAATCATCTTTGTGACTCTCTGGCCCCCTCCTCTAGGAAAGCCTCCCTAGCTCCCATGGGTGAGTGTCCACATGAACCCTGGTACACTGTGAAAATTCCCTAGAAATTTACTGCCCCCTCAAACTTCAGTTGCTTCAGAGCATTTGTCGTGTAGTTCCTATATAGTTTCTGGGCTTACAGCAGAGGATCACAAGAAACCAATAGCTATGATGCTAAGTGAAATGAACTCCATTTTATTGAAATGATTGTTATATCAAAGGTGTAACTACTTTCAACATCCCATGTGTATCTGTAGTTTCTACTATTGATGATGTTTTTGTGTCACCCTCTTGTGATTGTAGCTACACTATCTCTGTAATCTTATCTGAGTATACAGGAAACCGTGTATACTGGTACTAGAATTAGGAAATTGAAAGGGAATACCAAAATTGAGAGACTAAGTGTAAAATAAGAGAAACAACAACAAAAGCAATACTTGCAAAACTGTTTGGTGTAAGTGAACTGAACACCTCAGGGGGCATAGGGGAAGGGGAGGGGGGTATAAAGGACAAGGTAACAAACAGTACAAGAAATGTATCCAATGCCTAACGTATGAAACTGTAACCTCTCTGTACATCAGTTTTATTATAAAAATTTGAAAAAAAAAGTTTCAGGGCTTACAAATAGCCTGACTGCTACTGGGCAGGATACTTTCATTATAAAAGAAACCTGTAAGTTCTGACCTACATAGGAAATTTAAAATACCTTATGACCACTCTGCTTTATCGAATTTTCCTGTGCTCATTACTATGTAGTCCATCTGTATCCAGTTACTCCAGTTAAGTGGAGGAATATTTTCCTAAGTCTTCTAAGAACAAACTATTGAAAGGGTTGCTTCTCTAACTGTTGGTTCCTCATACCTCCACCCTTTTGCATCTGTAAAGTGTGGGGCAGTTACCAAATCCTCCCTGGGAAATAGTCTGTACAGAGTTGCCAAAATGATCAGTACACTGGAGCCATTTCTCAAGTGGTGGAAATGTCAAACAATCAAACAGGACAAAGTTAGAGGAACTTGCCTCATATGCTCAGTAGCAGAAAAGTTAAAAAAAAATTCACATTGGATTATCCGACTCTATCGGATTTTTGGTGCTTAGCACTTCCAGGCTGATGATGTCTGATCTGTGTCAACATAACAGACACAATGGATGGGCTACCAGAGTTGAAGTCATTTAAAAATGCAATTGGCTAACATGCAGATTCAGAAAACTCTGCTTCTCCCTGACTCTTGGTGGATGACCTGAGTATCCACAGGAAACTTGAAATTCACAGAGGGTCAGCTTCTATTTAGCAAAAGACAATGCCAACATGTTTCTCAAGACTGTTTAAATGGGAGTGAAAGACTGTAGGTTGGAAGGAAAAGGGTGTCTTTCTGGAAGCCCAGAGACAAGGCCAGTAATATTTCTTTTATGTTCTAAGAGATGAAAAAACCAAAGCATAGCAAAGGAAAATTAGGCTTATATGGATGGAAATAAAAGGATCAAGAGAGCAACATATGATCTGCTCTGAAGTTTTGAGTTCCTGAGTGACATATATGGACATGTATCAATCCTGTGTCCCTTATGTCTAGGAGCAGTATCTGAGTCTTGAGAAAATCCTCAAATATCCATGCCTGGTACATCTAAAATATTTGAAAAGTTGGGACCTTAGAGGCGACGTGGATGTGAAAATTTGTTATCTTTCTGTTAGTCAGTGTGCGCAATAATTCTTCTGGAGAACAACAGGAAACAAGAGACATTGCATTCTCATCTCTCATCTACTGAGTGAATTTCTTTCATGCCTTGGAGGTACAGGGACAATCGCTTACTGACAACTCTTACAATCCCTAGGTAGAGCTAGAGTAGGGACTATTGTTCAATTTACGATGCAATTCCATTCAAAATTACACACTATCTGCCACCTCTTAGAAATCACATTTCAGTAATGAGAATTCCACTTATCTTAAGGGGCTTTAAGTGTCAAAGAATCTATCGCAGGAATCAGTTTAGCTTTTCTCTGCGTTTGCACAAAATTCCAGTTAAGTCACATATTCTGGTCAACTAAGAATCCTCCTAAATACATTTCTTGAGATGATTGTATGGCAGTCTTTCTCAACCTGAGCATTGTTATACACCAAATGAAAGGCCACTGTATCCATACACGACCACTACATGGACAAGTAAGCAGGAAATTTTGTAAGATGATTATTTTCTGAGGAGGTAGGGAGGATGTGCACTAAAAAGAGCCAACTTTATCTTTTTATTGATGGAGAACCTGGTCGTGAACCCCAAAGCCAACAGCAGAATCCAGAGGGGAAGAAGGACAGTTAGGAGAGGAAGGCAGGAAGAGACAGAGAGGGGCCTGATACAGCATCAGGAATGGAACCCAGATGTCAGCAGGTAATTAAACAACCTGCCCTGGTGCCCGCAAACGCAGCCTTGAGAAAAACAAAGCCCAAAAGGGCACAAAGGAGGACGGCATGGCCAGCAACATGGGAGGGGCAGGGATCTGAGGGGAGAGGCTGGGGAGCCTCAAGTGGTTTTGGAAAGAATATTGGGCTTTTCTGTGCCCTCCCCATCTCCCCGGAAGGTGGAGAGAGGAATTCCTCCCAGGACAGAGTCAGAAGAGGAACAATCTCCTCTGGGGTCCTTGCGGCCCAGGACAAGAGGGAGTTTCGCAAGGGCTGCCATCCGGGCACTTGGCCATCGCAGTTTGTTTTAATGAGTTAGCAGAGGGGAGTACGCCAGAGAAATTGCTTGGGGCTACCAACATTCTGTTTGTCTTTATTGGATTTCTGGGAGTTATTGAAGTAGGAAGGCTTCAACGAAGGTGACTAGTTCAACTAATGATCACATTCAGCATGGCCCCTTCAACTTGATCAGTTATACATTCCATCCTCCTTCAAGTTCACTTCTTGTATACAGTAGCCTCGAGGGCCACTACCAGGTTTGGATAATTTCTCTGCATAGCCAATCTCCTACACGTTATGTTTCCCCCTGGGATTCTGAAGGTACATTGAGATTTCCTAGTTTCAGGAGTGCACCAGGCTCTTCCTTGTCCACACTTAGTGCATCACCACACGTAGTTCGTCCTGCTATTAATAAAGTTAGGAACGTGACAGCATTATGGAAGATTAATTACCTCACTCACGTTTACCTTTGAACCATTCAGTTCCATATCTGGTGGTATCATATCTGTTTCAAGTTGTGTTTTCACGTGGAGTTTCTTAGTATGCTCTTCTTCGGGAACATTTTCATGAGATGCAGTAGTTTCTTCGTTGCTTTCCTCTTTTCCTCGGCATTTACTGTGAATAAGTGCGATCATCTTAACATTTTGATTAATAAAGGGAAAGGTCACTTTGTGAGCTCTCTTGTCAGATATCGATGTGACATTGCATAAGATCAAGCACATATGATGTGTAGAAAACTTTGTACACTTTCCATGTATAATTTAAGGAGAAATGAGAGATCTTATGAAGGACAATGAGAATACATAAGATGTTCATTATTAGACTGTAATACAAGCTACAGACACGAAGAATTCCACTGGTCTGCTCACATCCCATCTGATTGGGAAAGGATATTATCTCCTTTGGGCTTAAAGAACTCCTAAAGTTATTAAGAAATTCAAGAAAGTTGTGATCTAAAAATCTAAGAGATTAATGGATGGTGTTCTGCTTACTTGGCTTTGTTCAAGCAGGAAAAGCAGGTCACTACTATCAAAGATGTGGCCCTGCTTGCAACCCATGCATAGGGAGAGGTTATACATTGAGTAGAGTAGACACTGCACAGATCTCTAAGAATAAAGATGCTGAAGGAGCTGGAGAGACTATAAATCAGTACCAGAACACGTTCCTCATATGTGCAGAACTCTTGAGTCAGTCCCAGTACCACTAGAAAGCAAGGCCTGAGATGAAGAACCCACACCATTGCTATGTCCTGCTGTGCTAGCCTTCTGCATGATATCTGCCAGCTGAAGTCACTAACTCAGCCATCCAAAACTGAGCTGGAGAAGGAAACAGCAGCAGATGTAAATAGCATGGGAAAATTATCTGTTTAGCCCTCAAGGAGACCATAAGGGGTATTATCATGTGGTCTTAATTAGTGCAGCCACAGCAGAAATTGATTTGGATAGTTCAGTCCACCCAATAGTATCTCTAGCAGAGATGTCAATACCTTGCTTAGGCAGAATCCTGACAATATTTTGAGATGCACAGTTTACAGTAAGATTAAGGGCTACTAAAGTAGTAATTTCATAGCCTGGTTTCTCTTCAGATTGTATAAATCGTTTGCCTTTTACTATGATAACAATTGATCTTCACACTCAAATTTTTAAGTGAATATAATTTCTACAATAGATAATGAGGTATACATTAACAATATAATATTTTCTATCTGTGTATAGTTGAAGATTTCCACAGATTAACCAATGTAAGTATTTGAAAACTCAACTATTCATGTTTGTGCATTCTCACTAATGTCAAAACAGAAAAACTTCTCCCACAACAAATTTTGTGGTAGTAATTCTAGTGAAAACATTTTTAAAGGTATTAACAATACTGAGTCATTCTCTGAGGTAGATAACTATTTCAAATGGAAATGTTCTTCATTTCCTTGGAGTCTGATAAAATATATTGTAATACATAGTAAGCTCAAAGTAAAATGAATACAGTCTCTTTGCTGCTCAAATCACTATCAGTTTTGAAAGTAATGTAATGAGAATTAGGTTATAGTAGTTTCTGTAAGAAGGTAATCGGTGAGCTACTTCTAGGACATAAAATTCATTCTACATGTGCAACTTTCCAATAACTGATAAACATATACTAAACACTTTTTGGAAATGAGGAAATATAGATAGTATTTCCAAGGTCATTGATACAGCAAGTATGAAATCTATGAACTAAATTAACTCATTAGTGTGAATATAAAGCCTGTCTTTCCTTTCTGTGTCTCCCAACAATAACCTGTAATCACTGAAGGAAAACCATCCCTTATTTCTCACTCTCATGTCCATTAAAATAAAAACTCATTAGATCACATTAGAAATCAACAACATTAAGGCACGTTAGAAATAGAAGAGAAAAACAATTGAATGGAGTATATAGAAACAGTTGGTAATCAGCTTGTGATGCTATATTATTAATATTTGTAAAGAAAGGAGTGATCTCTAACACACAAAAAGGCTTTTGGAGTTTCTGTGTATGCTTCATTTTGCATTTGTAAAGGGAACATAAGACAGTACTATGATGAAAATTTTGTGTAATTAAGAATTTCATTCTGAACCCTATAAGTAAACTACAAATATGAATTATACAAATGGCTTGAGCTTCCTTTAAGAATATAAAGCATCAGTGCATACTGAGGGTATTATGAATCCTCCCAAACAGTGTAAACTACATGCTGTAATTTTCATAAATGCTATTATTTGAAGTATTCAAACTTGATTTGGCACACTTAGTGACTCACATCTGTAATCCTAGCTACTCAGGAGACGGAGATCAGGATCACAATTTGTAGCTAGCTTAGGCAGAAATGTCTGAGACTCTCCCTAACTAAGCACCAAAATCCAGAGGGGCAGTTGTGGCTCAAATGGGAGAACGCTAGCCTTGAACAAAACACTTGCGGGCAGCTACCAAGCCTTAATAGGACACACACACACACACACACACACACACACACACACACACAAGAATTCTTCAACACAGGGTCTGGGTCTTGCTATGGTGCCTTCTACTGCTTGAGTCCTGACCCAAGGCCCTTTTACTTTCTTTCCTGTTTGAATAGTGTCTCCCTCTTGCTGAAACTGCAATCCTCCTAACCCTTCCCTCTCAATTAATTAGGTAGGGTTTTAGATTAAAGCCATTATGCCCAGCTTAAATAAAAGCTGTTAACCCTGCAGCTCACTTGGTAGGTTTTATGATTTAGTATTTTCCCTACTTAGTATTTCTGAATTGAGTGATTGTTTCCCATCTAGAATACACGCAAGGTCATGAAAAACTGATCAAATAGCCATACTTTTCCATGTCATCAACTTTGCCTTCATCTTCTTCATTCTTTAATGATGTGTTGCTCATGTGTTGTTCATCTTCCTTGGCAGCATTGCTAATTTCTAACAGGATATCCTATGAAACAATAAAAAATATTTATATTTACCTTAGGTTATATTTCCCAAGAGAACTGGCAAATTCAATAAAAGATCCAGTGTGGGTAAGCACTCAATACAGAGAGTAAAGATCTAGTAACATCATCTTGGTGACTCTCTGGCCCAGTCCTCTAGGAAAGCCTCCCTAGCTCCCATGGGTGAGTGTCCACATGAACCCTGGTACACTGTGAAAATTCCCTAGAAATGTACTGCTTGCTCAAACTTCAGTTGCTTCAGAGCATATGCCATGTAGTTCCTACTAAGTTTCAGGGCTTACAAATAGCCTGCCCGCTACTGGGCATGATACTTTCATTATAAAAGAAACCTGTAAGTTCTGGCCTCCATAGAAAATTTAAAATACCTCATGACCACTCTGCTTTATGGAATTTTCCTGTGCTCATGACTATATAGTCCATCTGTATTCAGTTACTCCAGTTAAGTGGAGGAATATTTTCCTAAGTCTTCTAAGAACCAATTATTGAAGGGGTTGCCTCTCTAACTGTTGTTTCCTCATGCCTCCACCCTTTTGCATCTGTAAAGTGTGGGGCAGTTACGCAATCCTCCCTGGGAAATAGTCTGTACAGAGTTGCCAAAATGATCTGGCAATCTTTCTACGTGTATATGGAATATATATATATGTTTATACAAAATAATATATCCATATCCATTGCTTTCTATAAAGTGCAGTTTGCTTAAGTGTTTGTGCATATGTGTTTGTGCATGTGTGTGTGTATTTCTACCATGGTGGAAACGTCTATGTAGATAGATAGAGATGTGTATGTGCTAAGTAGTGATACTTGTATTTCAAGCACTTCAAAGTAAATTGGGGTGATAGATACCTTTCTGATGTTGTCCACGTAGGCCCCAAATGCCACCAGTTTCGCAGCTATCCTGATGTTCCCCACAGAAACGGCGTGCTGGAGGGCACTTTTCCCACAGGCATCTCTCCTGTTTGGGTTAGCACCATGTTCCAGCAGAATACACACACAGTCCTCTTGTTGGCACTGGGTAGCCTGTTGGGATAGCGTCAGAAAGCGAGTGGTCAGGTCACACGTGGTCTGCTAGTTAGTTCTGGTTCAAGGAGGAAGGTTCCCCGTCATCCCTGTATTGGTGTGGTAAGCGGGTCAACCAAGTCCCTCTCAGGTGGCGACGGTTGGGTCCTAGTTACCTTCATCAGAGCTGTGTTGCAGTCGCTATCCACAGCATCCACTTCACAACCACTCCTCAGAAGGAGGGTCACCACTTTTGGGTGGCCATAGGCACAGGCAAAATGCAGAGCCGTCCTGTGAGGGTGCAAAGGCCTCTCAGGACCTGGCAGAGCCCGCTCCGAAGCCGCAGCCTCCCCCCGGGCAGTGTGGACGCGGAGCCGCGCGAGGGCCCCACTTCTCCCAACATGGACTCCTGGCTGAAGGGGTTGTAACGCACGCTGGCTTTCCGTCTGTCCTACTAGTGGTGAAACCATGCGTTCCTAGGACTACAGAGTGTCGCGAGTGCCAGGGCCTGGGGGTGCAGCCGGGCGACCCCTCCCCCCCAGTGCTGGGCGTCTGGCTTAGCGGGGGCCTCTTCTGGGCTGCTGGGCTGATCAGGCTGAAGCGCAGAGCCCTGGGAGGGGCAGCCCCTGGCCCGAGAGGGGGACCGGGAGAACCCCGCAGACGCCCTGCAGGGCCGAGCCTGTCAACCCTAGGCCTCCAGCGCAGCCAGGGCGCAAGGCCGTGGCCCTGACTTTCCCTCTTCGAGTGTGTGCGCATGCGCCCTTGGTCAGCAGCGCCTCCGCCAGGGCGCGGGGCTGCGAGTGGGGGCGGGATGGGTGCCGGGGACCCGCCCCGCTCTCGGCAGGGGGTCCGTGGGGGGGGGTTCGGATCCGCCCCGCCCCCGCCCCGCTCTCGGTAGGTGTTCCGTGGGGGGGGGTTCGGATCCGCCCCGCCCCCGCCCCGCTCTCGGTAGGTGTTCCGTGGGGGGGGGGTTCGGATCTGCCCCGCCCCCGCCCCGCTCTCGGTAGGGGGTCCGTGGGGGGGGATCGGATCCACCCGACCCCCCCGCTCTCGGTAGGGGGTCCGTGGGGGGGGATCGGATCCACCCGCCCCCCCTGCCCCCGCCACGCCCCCTCCCCGCCCCCGTCCCGCCCCCTGCGCCCCTGCCCCCCGCGGCCCCGGGTCCTCACCGGTCGTGCCTGTCCGCAGCGTTCATGTCCGCCTTCCCCCGCACCAGCATCTTCCGCACTCGGGCCGCGTCGCCCGCGCTGGCAGCCCGGTGCCACTTGGTGACGGCTTTGTAGTCGGCGAGGCTCCGCGGGGAGTCCGCGCCCCCCGGCTGCCCGGCGCCCCCCCAGCAGCACCGGAGCGCCCTCCTCATGGCCGAGCAGGGGGCCCCGCACGCCCTTCCCGCCCCTGCCCCTCGTCGGGGATCGCGGGCACTCAGTCAGCTGTCACCGCTCACCGCGCCTGCGCAAGGTCTCCCTCCACTGCCACCACTGCCACGGCTCACCGCGCCTGCGCACCGTCTCCCTCCACTGCCACTGTTCACCGCGCCTGCGCACCGTCTCCCTCCACTGCCACTGTTCACCGCGCCTGCGCACCGTCTCCCTCCACTGCCACTGTTCACCGCGCCTGCGCACCGCCTCCCTCCACTGCCAGCACTGCAGCCGCTCACCGCGCCTTCGCACCTTCTCCCTCCACTGCCACAACCGCCACCGCTCACCGTGCCGCGCGTGGCCCAGCGCCTTTGGAGGCCGGGGCGGGGCGCGTGCGGGGCGCGTGCGGGGCGCGCTCCCCAAGGACGCGGCCGGGGGCGGGGGGGCCCCCAGGCGGGCGCGGGCCGCCCCCACCCCGCCAGCCCCCGGGAGCTGCGCCGCCCCGTCGCCCAGCACGGGGACCTGGGCCTCGGAGCCCCGGCTGCAAACCCGAGCTCTGCGCAGCCCGGGCGGCGCCCCGCGGGGTCCGCACGCTGCTTCCAGACCGAGGACGCGGGGGGGACATTGGCTGTGACCGAGTCACCAGCACCACCAGTTAAAAAAGAGAAAACAATCAGTGAACCACCGTTCTGTGTAAAGCTCACACTTAGGGCTTCTGGAAGAGTCGCTAGCAAATGACAGGTGACATGCATTCTAGAATGACTCCAGATTCCCTACCGCTTGTTGACAATGCCAAGAATCGGTTTGTGCTTTGTCTTTCTTTTTTTAAATTTAGTTTTTATTTTTTTATGGCCAAAGTGATGTACACAGAGGTTACAGTTGCATCCATTGGGCATTGGGTACATTCCGCGTGCTGTTTGTCACTCCTCCCTCAGTCCTCCCTCCCCCTCCCCCCTCCCATCTCCCCCCCATGAGTTGGTCAGTTGGTTTACACCAGTTTTGCAAGCATTGCTTTTGGAGTCATTTGTCTTTTTACCCTGTGACTCTCGATTTTGATAATCCCTTTCAGCTTCTCGTTCTGATTCCAGTATATGCAGTTTCCAGTGGATTCAGATAAGATACAGTGATAGTGCAGGTACAACCACAGGAAGGGGATACAAGAAGATCATCAAGAAATTTATTACAGTGGGAAGAGGATCCGAATGACAGCAGACCTCTCCACACAAACCTACCACACGCGAAGAGAATGGAAGAACACCATCCAAATCCTACAGGCCAACAATTGCCAACCCAGAATTCAATATCCAGCAAAACTGGAATTCACCTTCGAGGGAAAAACCAGATCTTTCCATAGCAAAGAGGATCTAAAGGAGTGTGTGAATGAAAAACCAGCCTTATAGCGAACTCTAAGAGAGGAACCCCACTCAACAGAAAACCCACAGGCTCCCAGACAGAAACAGAATCAAACTACAATATCCAGAGCCCAACAGAAAGAAAAGGTGAGGAAAAACAGCCTAACAGAAAAATGGAAAGGAAAAAAACATTCTTATCCTTGATCTCTGTGAATATAAACAGTATAAACTCTCTGACAAAGATGACCAGACTGACAGAGTGGATCTGTAAACAAAAAGTTGCCATCTGTTGTCTTCAAGAGACCCACCTTACAGCAAGGAACAAAAACAGGCTCCGAATGAAAGGATGGAGCAAGATCTTCCAAGCCAATGCACCACAAAAACGGCAGCAGTAGCCCTCCTGATCTCAGACAAGCTGGACTTTTCATTAAAATCAACTCAAAAAAGACAAAGAAGGCCGCTATATTTTAATACAAGGAAAAATCCAGAATCAAGACATCACAGTGATAAATGTATACTCACCGAACAAAAGAAAATTCTCACAGAACTACAGAACGAGATAGATGCAAACACAATCATAGTGGGGGACGTAAATACCCCACTCTCTCCAAGAGACAGATCCAGCACCCAGAGGATTAGCAAGGGAGCTGAGGACCTAAGTAATACCATGTCCCAAATGGATCTGATAGATCCATATAGAGTCTTTCACCCTACAGAGACCCAATACATATTCTTCTCAACAGCCATTCAACAAATAAATAAGACTAAAAACCCTGCCAGAGCAGCCAGCAGGAAACTTGAGGCTGAGTCAGCAGCACCCATTTTCAACCCAGTAAAGAAATCTGAGGAGGGAAAGCTCTGCCCAGGGCAGGATGGGCTCCCCCAGGGCAGGACGGCCTCCCCCAGGGCAGGATGGGCTGCCCCAGGACAGGCTCCCCCAGGGCAGAACAGGCTCCCCCAGGGCAGGATGAATTCCCCCAGGGCAGGATGGCATCCCCCAGGGCAGGACAGGCTCCCCCAGGGCAGAACAGGCTCCCCCAGGGCAGAACAGGCTCCCCCAGGGCAGGACAGGCTCCCCCAGGGCAGGAGTGCTCCCCTCCTCAGGTAAGGGCAGCTAAAAGTAGCCCTATCCTTCTTCAGAACTCAAGGGTTCCAGACAGGCCTCAACAACCCCCCCACCCTCCACACACACACACCCCACACCCCAGCTCCACTAGGCCACAGGAAGGCTGACACCCCAAGACAGCCCTACATGCACCATCAAGAGACTGCTTAGTGCACACAGGGGAACCTGTCCAAGCTCTCCCAAATCAATGCAAAGAGTCTCTTTTCTAATGACAGGTCTTAATGTCTGCTTGTTTCATTACTTTTATTTTCTCGTTTTCCTTACTTTTATTAACTTCACTTTTTTCTACTTCATCCCTAGATACACAGCCAACCGTGTTTGCGCAGCCTCCTCCTTCCCTGTGTACCTTCCTTCCTAACTCCGACTCGGTCGCTCTGGTGAAGCCCAGCGTGGCCGCATCGAGCTTCTGCAGCTCACAGAGTCTCAGGAACTTTTCAGCTCAGGCTGGCCTGGAACCGTGTTCCTCCCGAATTCACGCCCACTGTGAGGATGATGAACCAAGGGAGCAGCCCAGACGGTGGGTGATAAGGAGTCTGCTGTGTCCGCCTGGGTTGGCATCAACTTTGATCACACAGATCTCAGACGCCTATGGAGCTACCAGAATTTCTTCCTCAGTGAACAGGAAAGCTTACGTTATTAGAAAATTATATGGAATAAAGTCAGTTTAAAATACTGTAAAATCAAGACTATCCTTCCATAAAATATGCTCTATTGAGTTTCAAATTCCTGTCTACAAATTTTGTAACACATTCATATTTTATAAACCTGGAATTAGAAGTAAGCAACCTTTGATTTCCACCTGAAAATACTTCAAAGACCAGATTGAAGGCAATTGTTTATGAGATGAATAATAATTATATAGTTGGGTTTTTTTTGGCATGAAGTTTGTGATCTATTTCCTTAACAAGGTACACTTAGACTTTGGTCAGAGTGATGGCAATATTGAAAATACAACATGAAAATGCATGCTGTAATTTTTTGAATGCTATAAAAATTTTAATTCTGGTTGTACGTGTTTTAATTTTTTCTTCTAAAATTTTTTTGGGCTCGTTGGGTTGCTTGATCCTGGAGGATCACAGTTCAAAGTTGGCCCAGGAAGGAAAGTCTCCAATTAACCACCAGAAAACTAGAAGTGGAGCTATGGGTCATGGTGGTAGAGCCCTGGCAAAAGAGCTCAAGGACAGCTTCCAGGCCTGGAATGTAAGCCCTGACCCAGGAGAAGAAGGGAGGGAAAGAGGGAGGGAGGGAGGGAGGGAGGGAGGGAGAGAGAGAGAGAGAGAGAGAGAGCTGTATACATGATCACTCCAAAAGTGATACAAATTAAAATCAGAGTAACACTATTGGTTTGATTTCATCAACTCAACATGGAAAACATGTAGAAAAATATAATTTGAATTATACACTTAGGCAAGAAAATAGATGATCCAAATGACCAAACGTTTTATCTTGTTTCAAGGACACCAAGTTTACTTCGGTGACATAAATAAATGTACACTGTACACACTTGAAAAATTAAATCCACTGATCATAAATCTGAATGAGATGAATTGAGCTTTGAGCCAAGGGCTCCTGTGTACCAGGCTGGCCTGGAAGCTGTTGCACAGCGTGGACCGCCCTAGAACTTGAAGGGTCCCCAGGGCCGTGTGCCCAGTGCTGGAATCACAGGTGTGAGCCATCGCTCTCCACCCAACTTGTGATGACGTGATCAGGGAAGAAAAATACAATCCATTAATTTGACACACTTCATTTTCATAGTGATTCACAATGTTTAGAAGCAAACAAAACTAACAGATATCAAGCTGTGACTTGGACTACTACTGTGGGTCCTCTACAAAACCCAGCTCAGAAGGGGTTCCTTTGCTTTGCCAGTCCTGGGCCTTGAACTCAGGGCCACAGGAGGGTTTCCCCAGCAATGGTGCACTGTTAGGATCCTGCCTTTAGACTTGGTGGGGTGCTTGACGCCCTTCCCCCCCAGCCCGAGGGGAGTGCGGAAGCAGGCTACTCTCTCTGGGTCCGGAACCAGAAGAACCGGCTTTGCACCCAGTCCCCAACTCTCCAGCCAGCCCAGGTGCCTCCCTGTCCCGCCCTGGCTCTGCTTTCGAGTGACATTAGCTCAAGGGGATCAGGTGACAGCTCTCAGCCCATCGGCGTCCTGGCCGATCGCCTTCTCTTGGAATCATCTCCCGTTACCTTTGCCTTAATAAAGCAGTTGCTCTTGAAGCTTTCTCCGAGACTTGCGTTCGTCTGACTTTGTTTACCGGTCAGGGGGCGGGCAGGCTCTCTCCTCTCCTGTGAGGATGGGGCTGGCTCCCCCGCCCCACTCTAGCCTTATCTGCGGGCCGGGTGACTAGGGGAGAGGGTGAGAAAGGGAGTTGATAAAAGAGTACCTGAGTCTCGATCCCCACACCGGGAGAGGCGACCGAGCCCGACAGTGCACCCAGGCCTGAGCGAGCAGCGGGGTGGGTGGGGGGATGACACTTGTCCACTGCCCTGACACTCACGTGCCTTTGGTGGGGGGGGTGAGTGGAAACCCGGGAGAACCGCACACCCCAGAGAGAGAGGAGAGGGCCCAACCCCAGCAGAGGGGAGGGATGGGAGGCGCCTTCCTCTATGCATTGGTTGTGGCACCATAGCCCGTCCCATATCAGTGATAGAGACTCTGATGGACGTTCTGTTTCCTAGGCTGCACTGGAAACACACGCCTCTCAGCTACAGACAATCAGCTGGAAGGAGGAGCACACACCACTGCTCTTAGTTGAGAATGAATTTCACGTCAGGCTTTGAAACAGGATCTCAGTGTCAGACTCCCTGGTGACAGGACTGCAGGCAGGAGCTATCAGAGCCTGCTAAGATGGGTCATTTGTAGCTAAGCACACGGTGGTAAGACAACACTATTTACTTATTACATCATGAGTTCTGTATCTGTCTAAACAGGACACTCCTGCATGATCCCACTAAGTAATGCTTCATTAAAAATATTAAGAATTCAGAATACATTTAATCTTTATGCCCACAGAGATCATTTTACAATTTCAACCATTTTAGTGACAATAGGTGGATGGTTTTGGGTACCATGCATTTATCTAATATTTCTATATTATTACCTTATTTTTTGTTTTCGTCTAGCTTCACGAATAAAATATATACGATGAGAAAATTTGGCTTAATGTCCAGAATAAGAAAAATGGGTCATCAATATTTAGCTGTGAGAGAAATCTAAAACTAGAAAAATGAAATCTAAAAGTAGAAAAATGAAATACTGCATGTTTTGTCTTGATGTAGTTTGAATTCTAAGGTTGTGAAAAATATAGGGAAACAAAGTAGATAGGATAGGTTAAAATATAATTGACTTAGGTCCCAGAGTTAGATATATTTTTCAAGAATGAATTACTCTCCGGAGTATAGATACATTTGGCTTTAAGGATATTGTTTCCTAAGAGGGACAGAAAATATGACAAGAAAGCTCTTTCCAACTAGCTGTAGTGTCTACAAGGATGGGGACTCTATGACCGTTACAGATGGACCTGCTATACAATCATGGGGCAGCTACAATTAAATGTAGAGATTTAAATACTTGCTGATATTATTTTACGGATGCAATAGCCTCTCCGTTAGATTATTTTTTCTTTTTTTTAATTTTCTTTTGGCCAGTCCTGGCCCTTGGACCCAGGGCCTGAGCACTGTCCCTGGCTTCTCTTAGCTCAAGGTTAGCACTCTGCCACTGAGCCACAGCACCACTTCTGGCCGTTTTCCATATATGTGGTGCTGGGGAATCGACCCTAGGGCTTCATGTATATGAGGCAAGCACTCTTGCCACGAGCCCACATTCCCAGCTCCACAATAGCCTATCAGTATAATTAGACTTAAATGGTCAATATTTTTTAGATTCTGAAAAAGTTAAATACATAATGATAATTTATTTGTGTTTATCTTTGAGGCTATCAAGTAGATAAGGAACCAACATAATAGGTAATAATGTTTAGAAATATCAAAAGGTGTTAAAATTTCTAAAACTAAGATAAACTTTTATACAAAGGGAAGTACCTGTTGCGTGTTAGTGTCTCATGCCTGTAATTCTTCCCTGGAGGTCTGAGTAGTACCAAAAGTGGAACTTGGGCTCAAGGGGAACAGCAATAGCTGTGAGCAATAAAGACTTAAAGGACAGCACCCAGGCCCTGAGATAATAAACCAGCATTAACACAAATAACAAGAAAAATAAAGATGCCCATTGTGCATATGCAGATGCCTGCAAACACAGCCCTTGGGAAGCTGAGGAATGAAGGTTATCAGTGTGAGACTAAGCACAGCTAAATACTGAGACACCAAATGAAAACGGAAGAAAAGAATCAAGCAGAAAGAAGCACAACAGGATGATAATCTAACCAAGTCAAAACCAACAGAGAAAAGGAATTCATCATGAATGACAGTCTTTGAAGTCATTCAATATTCCCATGGATCTAAATTAAGTCAGTTATGTAAGCATTATCTTAAATTATGCTTGACATTTCCTAATGGTGCTCTCATAAGAAAAAAATCTTCAGGGTGCTAGTGGAGTGGCTGAAGTGGTCAAGAGCTTGCACACTGAATGATTATGTGTGTATATAATTGTGTATGTACATGTATATGTGTTTATATATGTATATATATGCCCACATATTTGGGCTTGATAATTTATATAAGACTCCAGACACTCACACAGTGAGGCCAAAAGAGCATAGCCTAGTAGTGTTTGGTCAAGGCTCAATAATATTCTATAAATGAACTCCAAGAAAAGGAAACAGGAGACATCTTTAGTTGCCATTGTTTCTGTGTTTGTTTCCTTTTCCTGTAATCTTGTTTGTTAGTTTGTATTTGGAGGGTAAGGGAGAGCACAGAAAAGGGGGGGAAAAGTTGAACAAATACAACAGTGAAACTCACTAGACACTGTGAGGTGGGAATGGGAGGGAAAAACCCGGAGAAAGTGAGGGAAGGGGAGACCTGGTTCCAAAAAAGTTACATTCCTTGCTCATTTCCTTCATGTAACTGTAGCCCCACTGTGTATCAATTCTACAATCACAATAAAAAGAGAAACATAAACCCCTGACTTGAAATTCTAAGATCATCCAAAATATTGAAACTAATATGTTCTTGAGTTTATAGATAATATCTATTATAGTCCTGTGAAAATATTATATGCTTTGTACTCTATGTAGCTTTAACATCTGTTAAGTCTTGCTTCTGATCCCATCAGTGATTTCTGTCCTTTATGTGAAAAAAGTAACATTATTATAATTTCTAATTAAATTCCCCTAGAGGAAAGTATAAGAAATGTATGGGGGTGAATTTTCTCTTTTCTAGGATCATAGAGAAAAGATTTGCAAATCAGATGACACTTAAAGAAGCATAGGCCTTCAAAGCAGGCTGAGCACAAATATCATTTATTTTACAGCACTCCAGAAGGTTTCTACAGGGCTATTAGCAAGTAGAAGTAAGCTGGACCATCAAGATAGAGCATCTTTCTTACCATGGGATAAAAAAAAAAAAAACCAGCTGTGATCTTAGGAGTTGCAGTTCATTAGACACAGTGAAGAGGTGTTCTGAAAGAAATCAAGGAATTGCAGTTTTTATTTAACTCAAATTTCCATATATATATTATTTTTTGCAGTCATGGGATGGGTCTCTTACTTCAGGCATTCACTGCTTTTTTGTTTGCATTATTTGTAAGTAGAACTCTGACGTTTTTCTGGGAGCTGTCCTTACGATGTGAATCTCTTTCTTACACTGGCATGGGGAGGCATGTGTTTGTATTACAGTGATGTCCAGCTTGTTGATTGAGATAGTGTTTCACTAATTTTCCTTCTCTGGGTTTGAGTCAAGAACCTTTCCATTTCTGGCTTCTGAGTAGAAAGGAATTCTGGAAATTGCTGCCACAAACATCCCTTCAAGCATTTTTGAAGCTTTAATGTTGTGCATTCCTTAATAGTATAGAGGGGTGATTTATAGAGGAATGACTGAATTTTGAAAAAAGAACATGGCGTTTCTCAGAATAACTATAGGTTTTGGATTTCAAAATCAATGATCTTTTTTGAGCATTTGAAATGTCAGCCACGGACAGAGCAGAAACTCTCCATATCAATCCACTATGCAGCATCAATACATTGGGTATTAGTTAGTGCCCAGTGGCTCTGTGATTTCTGTCAAAAATTCATAATAGTTATAACTATTTCCAAACCCTAATAAAAATTCTAGTTATTTGCTATCAGGGTGAAAATAAGTTAGAGAAGTTGTTTCTTAATTGCTGAAAAACAACTTCCTAGTAATTATGTATCAACTGATTGCTCATTGACAACTCTTGAGTGTGCTTTTCTACATGACAGCCAGGAACTACCCATGTTAACTAACTTTTAAGCTTCTGTGAAATATAAAAGTAGATTCTCAATCACTACGTGTGGATCATAGGTCCCATTTTGAAGCACACAAATAGAACATTCTTCTTATCACAGAACATTCTATTGGAGAGGGATATAAAGAACAAATATTTCATAATTTCTCTGAAAGGGTATTGCTGTAATAAGGAACATTTGAGTAGAGCCAATGTGGATCAAGTGTGTTAGCTATTTGTATATGATCTTGGTTGTAAGTTGAATTCTTTTATATTCTCATCAATAATAGGATCATGGTTCACAACTTCTGCTTGTGGACGTGGGCCAAAGAGCTGTTACATAAAAGTACAAGAATTGTACTTGGTAGACAAAATTCAGAAGCACGAGTTGCCAAATGCATTAACGTATTTATTAAAATAAGTATTTTAAAGGCAAGAACTCCGGGCCTGGGTGTTGTCCCTGAGTTACTTTGTGCAAGGCTGGTGCTGTACCACTTATGCTGGAGTTCACCCTCCATCTTTTTGGTGGTTACTTGGACATACGAATCCCATGAACTTTGTCCTGCCCCAGCTGGCCCTGAACTGCAACTCTCTGCTCTCAGCCTTCTCAGTAGGCAGCTACATTGACAGATGTTAGTCCCCAGAGCTTGGTCATAGCAAAGTTGTTTTTTTTTTGTTTTGTTTTTTGGCCAGTCCTGGGCCTTGGACTCAGGGCCTGAGCACTGTCCCTGGCTTCCTTTTGCTCAAGGCTAGCACTCTGCCACTTGAGCCACAGCGCCGCTTCTGGCCGTTTTCTGTGTATGTGGTGCTGGGGAATCGAACCTAGGGCCTCGTGTATCCGAGGCAGGCACTCTTGCCACTAGGCCATATCCCCAGCCCCCATAGCAAAATTTTAACTGAGATATGAAGAACGCCTACTGAATCTCCACGTCGAGTGGAAGTTCATCTATAGGTGACATTGTGATGTCTACAAAAAGAAGAGAGAAGCTGAGTTGGAGCTACTGTTCACAACCCGCACAGGAACCACCGACACTAGATCAGGGATTCTTCAGTTTCGGGGAATAATCGAACAGCAAAGAACTGTTCCAATTATTATCACTTTTTTCAGTACTGAGGTGTGGAATTAAGGCCCTGCTTCACTAGGCAAGCACTCTACCAGTTGAGTCATGTCCCTCTCCTTCCTCCCTTCTTCCTTTATTATTATTACTTTTGAATAGAGATTTGCTTTTTCCTGGGTTGGCTTGCACTTCTTAGTCATTTCCTTAGTGCTTCCCACATAGCAGGATGACAGGTAAACTGCACGCTGTCTAGCTCTTTATTAAGAACAGCATCTCGTGAACTTTGTGCCCAGAGTTGACTTGAACAGTGATCATCCTGACCTCCATTAAGAATAGCCAGGATTACACACACACACAAGTGATCACGAACAGGTATCATCTGTTATCTCTTGACTAAGCTCTATCTAAGTGATTACTATGTCATTCCTTTATATCAATATATAAAATGGAAATTTCATCTTGGCAATGATATCTTGAAAGGGATAGAAACTGTATCAAACATTTATATTGTTCAAAACAGAACTCCAGAACATTAGATTTACCATTCTGGCTGGGAAAATGGGAACATTCAAAATTCAACATGTTTTACAAGTTTAAACATATAGGTCAGTGGTTATCTAGATTTTATTACATTTTGCTTGCTATGATCCTGTTTTAAAAAACTTATGTTTTCTAGTTCTCAGTAAAATGCAACCAAAATATAATTTGATGTTTTGAAAGATGTGACTAGCCACAATCATCTTTAAAATTCTTGCCAGCTATATTTTATACCACTATATTTTGATAGAATGTGCTTTAACGTAACACATACTTATGAAATTGTTTTTCTAGGCTTTTTACTTTCTTTCACTTTGACATTGGTCTTCCAGTGAGATATTTTTTAATGCTGTGGATATTTTCATTATTTGTGACTTAAAAAAAAATCATTGTACCTCAGTATACATGGGAAGAAAGGACTGAAACAATATAAGGAAAACTCATCCTGATGCCTGTGGCTCCTGTTTCAAATCTTTGATACTTAGGAGCTGAAATCTGAGGATCCTGGTTCAATGCTAGCTCATGCAGGAAAGTCTATGAGACTCTTATCTCCAAGTAACAACAATTTTTTAAAAAGTTGAGCTGTGCTGAAGTGATAGAGTGTTAAGCCTTGAAAAAAAAAATGCTCAGGAACAACACCCAGACCCTGAGTTAACAACCCAGGTACTGACACACAAAACAGAAAAGAAATCAAAAAGAGAAGTGGAAAGGAAAGAAAACTCACCTGCTGCCTTTGAAAGTCTCACACGATCTAGATCTTCACTATTACCCAGTGGCTTTCTTAGTATTGCTCATTCACATCACGAAACCTGTTCAAAGGAGCCATTGCTGTGTCCATCAACTCATCCATGTTTAGTCTTGTTCAGGATTCCTTTTATTTTCGCGTAGCCACACTCAGCACTAAAGAAATTAGTAAATTGAAAATTATAATTTTATTTAGCCTCATTATGTTTCATATGATTTTTTTTTACATTTGGCATCACAGAAAATAGAATACATGAATACTACAAACAATAAATCTAACTACATATTATTTTTATGGAAATGGTGTTAGTCACACTTTTGTCAGGCAATGTAAATACAGAATAATTCTTCTCCAGCTTCAATCAGCATTAGAATTCACCAAGACTTTAAAATAGATTGCTGTGCTTCAGCCTCAGACATTCTGATTCACTTGGACCGAGGCAAGATCTAGGAATTTACATTTTTATGAACATTCTCATGTGATAACCGTGCTGCTAGACCAAAGATCACACTTTGAAAAGCACATTTGGATGCTAAGTTTACTGAAATTTTGGTTTTTTTTTGGCATATAGGTATAACATAACATGTATAAATCATCAGTCAGCTTTAAACGGTAGGCTGGCTGCAAAAGAAGTTAATGAAGAGAAGTCAGCATCAGTAAGGAAATAATAGCAAGCACTATTTTGACGTAACCTCCTCCTGGAAGCAATCAGCTTCCTCGATTAGACAAACCAGTGATCCCTGGAGTAAAATTGTCTGTTACAGAGAAAACTGAAAACAAGTAAAGTGCTCACTTATAGGAAGACTAGTTAAATGCTTTATAATTAGTATGGAAGGTGTAAAACATAGATTTATTTATACTTGATGCTATGAAATTTTTCCAGATACATTAAGTATTTTAAAAGTGAAAAACTGTCCGGATGTACACTCTAATGGCATAGCCCTGCACTGACTAGCACGTGTGAGGACCTGGGTTTGATCCCCAGCACTAGAGAACAAACCAGCAAAGAAAAATAATAGAGCAAAGATATAGCTGCGAGATTTCTTCAATTTAGTAATAATAAATTTACAATTTGAATCAGACTGCAAACTGCCCGAGAACCATAGTACTAATACTTTCAGAATGACTAAGCAAAACATAGGGACAAGGTATAAACATGTATGTGTAGACAATAACTTACTGAATCAAATTCCAGCAGTTAAGCAAATTAGAGAAGGATTGAAACGTGCAATTGTTTCAAAGTCAACAACTTCTGCACAGCAATAGAGAAAAACCTTTGCTGTATATCCCTATCAGGAGATTAACTACCAGAAGACACAAGGAAATGAAAATTCTTTTTCATTCTTATGGTAAAGGTAATGTGCAGACCGTTTGCATTTACATAAGGTAATGAGTGCATTTCTTTTTTAATAGTATTTCTCCCACTCTCTCACTTTCCCCCACATTTCCTTCCCCCCAAATCCGCTAGCCCTCATCCAGGTTGTAAAGTTCATTTCCAACATAGTGACCCATGAGTATCGCTGTTGTGCTGGTTCATCTTTGGCCAACTTTTCTGTGATGCCTTTTCCCTTCTGCAAATCAGATAAACTCAAAACAAACCGTACAGAACCGTACAAAACAGTGACAACAGAGCACAGCCAAGGGCTAGGTCCTTGGCCATATATCATAAACTGGAAACATAATATTTATTATAATAGATATAAATAAAATATAGGAGCTTTGAAATATGATATAAATAAAATGTAATATAAAACAAAATTATAAAAAGATATATTATTATATATAATATAGCATATATACAACATGCAATATTATATACCTTATGGAATATATAATGCATATGACACGCATATCATATACAATATACACAATAGTATATGTGATGTAATATATATTTCCTTCAATACAAGTATATGAAACATATATTTTACCAATATGTCCTTAAATATTTACAGAATGCTCTGGCAAGCTTTGCCTGGCTATTATTGAAGTCATCTCATGAACTTTCCTGCTCAGGAAATTCTGAACTGTGATGGTCTGTGTCTGGCCTAGGATAGCAGCTAGCATTGGAGCTATGATCTAGCCTCATCTCATCATTATGATCTTACATTTCTCTTCTCTACTGATTAGTAATAGTGAATGTATTTTCATCTCTCAGTTGGCTGTGCACAATAGTATTAGAAATGTCTGTTGGGGTACTTTGCTTTGTTCCTTTTTAATGATTTGGGGTGTTAGTGATTTTCAGATCTTTACTAAAATATAGTTAGATAGTAGTGCTGTGTAGGGTATATTACTTGAAAATATTTTCTTGCATTATTTTGCATAGCTTTTTGCTCCATTAGAAATTTGCCTATATTTTTCATTTTTATTTCTTTAGGAACCATAAAAATCATTCTCCAATCCAATATTAAGGAATTTTCTCTTAAGCCTTTTTCACAGGCTTGGACAGTTTAGTTTTTACAAGTAATTCTCTCAGGCACATGACTTTATTTCAGTTGAAAGGTGATAGCTAAGTTCTTCCACATAGAGCATCCAGTTTTCACCCAAGACCATATCTTCAGAGATCACTACTTCCCCAGGGGATAGTCTTGGGAGTATTTGATAATAAGTGTCACCATTCCTTTCTAGAATAATAAATCCTTTCCACTGGTTGTACTTCATCCCCTGATAATATTTTCTTGAGTACTATATATTTGTATAATTTTGAAATTCTGGTCTATATCTTGTTAATTTGTTCATCAACAATACTACTTTTACTGCTTCAGTTTCAAAGATGACCTATAAATGTTAAACTACCAGTTTTAATTTTTATAACTATGAAAATTTAATAGGGATTTTACTAAGTTCTTAGGCCATACTTAGTAAAATTTACATGTAAAAATATTACTTAGTATTGTTTACATTTTAATCTGTAAAATGTCTAGTACTAGTTAAAATTCTACAAAATAAGCTTCTCATAGATTTATTAGGAAAATTAACTGTGATTATTTTGGAATAATTTGACAATATTTATTAAATTTTAAAGTATGCATATTTTTTGCAGCAACTGCACTTACATATTATTTTAGAGAAATATAAGGAGAATACTAACCATACACACACAAAAATCTATTAAGCCACGGATTATAATTGAAAATAAAAATAAAAAAGACATTCAATTAGAGAACTGCTGGGAAAAATTATAAAATATTAATACTGTAATATTGTGAGAATTAAGAGCAAAGGCTGAAATAAACATCAATTTACATGGCTGTAGAAAATGAGACTTAGTTGTATGGAAAACAAAATTGTTACTGTACATAGTCATTTACTTATATGGTAAATCTGTTAAAAAAAGGTGCTTAGTTCATAATATTAGACGTTTACTGGAAAGATAAAGTGGTTTGAGAGTACTGGTAAATGGAGACAATGAAAACATGATACAGGGTGTTATTTCATGTATCTGTATAATAGTGGTGCAATTACCTTTATAGAGAGATTTTTCAGGAGCAGAGGTCATAATCTGATTTTTTTGAAGTTCAAAAAGGAGTTCATTTAATTTTTCTATTTTGGTCTTCCCTGGAAAATACAAACACATTTATTATTTAATTGTACCAATAATTTACTATTTCCAACTTTATGTAAGGTCAAATAAACCTTAGTCCCTTCATAATGAGGGACAGATTCTTACAAAAAAAATTTAGCTGGTTTAAATAAAGTAGATTAACCAATGCAAATGTTTTCCTTCTCATTTTCCTTGCCAAGCAGTCTGTATTTTTAAATGTACATCCTGGGGGTGACACTCAACAAAACGAACAACAAAGCTATGCATTGTGATGCATTTCTCTCAATGCAAGTAAGCAGTAATTTTAACCCCAGTTTGCAACTAAATATTGCCACATCCTCTCTCCGAACAAAGAGGAAGAAGAAATATTTTATATACAAGTGTCAGAAAATCATGATAGTAATTAAAACAAATTTCTCAGACATTTTTATCTCTGTATACAACTTTAAAACCCATTTAAAAAACAAACAAAACTTGACACTCCCTGGGTGAAAAATCATTGTACAAATGGAGGAGAAAAGTTCTTAAGGATTACTATTTTAACACACACATTTTAGCACTCTTAAAAACAAATGTTGAGGGCTGGGGATATAGCCTAGTGGCAAGAGTGCCTGCCTCGGATACCCGAGGCCCTAGGTTCGATTCCCCAGCACCACATATACAGAAAACAGCCAGTAGCGGCGCTGTGGCTCAAGTGGCAGAGTGCTAGCCTTGAGCAAAAAAGAAGCCAGGGACAGTGCTCAGGCCCTGAGTCCAAGGCCCAGGACTGGCCAAAAAAAAAAAAAAAAAAAAAAAACAAATGTTGGGAAACGTGTTGTGTTAAGACTATCCGCCACATGCCTTTGTCTGCATGAAGTTAAACAAAATTCTCCAGTGTGGCACTACAGAGAAGATGGTGATATAGACAGCCAGAGTTCAGTAATAGTAACTTAGAAAGTTAGAAAATAGCACATCCAGAAATACTAACATGTAGATTCATAAGCTCTAATCAAAACAGAAAGACATGGAGAGATCTTTCCATGCAGTTGCAGATTAAAAGAAAAAGGAACACAATTTGGGTGTCCCAATAGAAGCAAATGAAGGAACAAAAATAAATCGCACTCCACTTAAAATAAAGGTACAAAAATGGATGGCACTCCGCTTAAGATGGAAATCTTGTACCACACAGCAAGCAAATGGCAAAAATTTGAAGCATTTGAAATTCGATGTCTTTGAATTTATAATAATTAATATTATAATATCAAATCATAGATCTAGATAGCTCAAAAAAGTAAGAAATTCTAATAAAATCCTATCATATTCAATGTGCAGCAAATAAAGTTAAGTTAAAAAATCTTGAAAGTTTTGGAAGAAAGTCACTTTAACTGTAAATAAACATATTTGCAGTTGCAACCATAGTTTCTTAGAAAATCCAATAAGCAGACTACAGTATTTTTTGAATATTTGGAAAGAACCTACCACCAAACCTTCATCTATATCCTTCAAGTACAAAGATAAATTAACCCTTCTCTGGCAAATACAATTGAGGAAATTTGTTTCCAGTAGAACTACTTTAAAATAAAGGTTAAAAGAAATTATTATTCAGAGAAAGAGGAAAATTATGTGGGTTAGAAATCATGAAAATGAGTGAAAATAAAATTTAAAAAATTTTTTTAATTTAAAGATGCTAGATTAGCTTAAGTGAGTTTCTCCCTAAGTCAAATGAATTGAAGCAATAAGAAGACTGGGAAATTGACTCTGGTTTATTTTCTTTTTGTTCTGATCATGGTGTTTGAACTCAGGGTTTGAGTGTTGAGTGCTGTCCCTAGCCTGAGCTGTCATGTCTCCATTTCTGGCTTTCTCTTGGCTAATTGGAGATAAGACTCTCACTGTGCTGCGCAGGCTGGCTTTGAACTGTGATCTTCATATTTCAGCCTCTTGAATAGCCACAGGTATAGGCATTGGTGGCTGAGACTGGCTCTTTAATATTTGAACTACCGCTGAAAACATCCGATGTTATTTGAAAGTAGAGTAGACTTGGGTTGGAATAACTTATTCTTATCAGTATAAATACAAAATGCAAGCCTTTAGACATCCTCTAACGAAGGAAGAAATAAGCATATAAAACATACTAAGAGAAGGATATGATAGGTAAGCATATAAAATGCCCAATTAAAACTGAAAAGTAAGGTATGTGTGGAAGAATAAAAACAAAAGAAAGAGTAAGGGCAGAAATAGAAAACAGGGATATAGATGAAATATATTAATACAGCTCAGTCAAAGATCAATTTAAATATCAGTGGTCAAATACCAAAAAAAAACCACAAAGCCCAATTTCTTTTACACAGTGGTGTTACTTTTAAAATAAGAAGCTCTGTTAACTTTCATTATTCTAACAAGAAAAATTATTAGAAGAAAATAATAATATCGCATGATGATTAAAAAGTTAAATTCTTCAACAGAGAACAAAACACTAAATATTTAAGTGGAATATTAATAGCACTACACAGAGACATATTCACTATTTTATAGACTCCCATTTCCTATCCTTCTCTTAGCATGTTCAGGGTTTGTTGTTGTTGTTGCTTGTTTTTGCGGGTCCTGGGCTTGAACTCAGGGCCTGGGCACTGTCCCTGAGCCTCTCTGTGCTCAAGGCTAGTGCTCTGCCACTTGAGCCACAGCGCCCCTTCTGCCTCCTTCTGAGTCGTGTCTTGGAGATGAGTCTCACAGACTTTCCTACCTGCGTTGGCTCCAAACTGTGATACTTGCATCACAGCTTCATCAGTAGCTAAGATAACAGGCGTCAGCCTGTAGCATTTCAGGTTGTTAGCTTTATGTTTCTTTCTTTCTTCTTTTGTGACAGAAGTGATATTACTGTTAAAATAAGAAGCTAGGCAAACTGCCATGATATCGCATAACTGAAGAGCGGGCCCACAAACGTGGTGCATATACACAATGGAATGCTACTAAGCACTAGAAAAGAAGGAAATTGTGGTATTTGCATGGAAATGAATGGATATAGATATCTTCATATTAGGAATTATAAGATTCAGAAAAAAATTCACGTATTTTGTCTCATATGGATGGTAAATATAAAAGACAGCATATATATAAACACACATGGGATAATAGATACATATAAAGAAAGAAAATGGGTTTATAATTCTGAGATTGTTTGAGAGAATTAGAGTGAGAGGAAGAGAAAACAGAATCTTAGAGGGCGAACAACATACAAAATTAATGCATCTGTGTGTGAAGATGGCATAGGAGCCTCACTAAGATCAGTTGAATGGTAGTGGTTAAGTGATGTGAGAAATAGGAGTAAACAAAGGATTTAATCGTATTAAAGTTCTCAATATACATTTCTGAAATGTATGGTGAAACTTCTATGGACAAAAATGCACCCTAAATCTAAGCATATGACCCAAATGGAAAAGAAGTTCTGTCTGGGGATTGGGTAGTTGTGGAAGGGGAGAACTGGAGAGATTGACAAAGGATAATTATGACCAAAATACTTTATGTATTATCAGTGTGAGAAAGAAACAATGAAGCATGTTAAGGTTTATTGGCGAGGAAGCAAGAGCGAGTAAGATAACGTGACAGAGGAGGTGAGTCTGGTAAAGGTAAGTTGTATGCAAACATGGACGTTTCAATATAAAATGCCCTTGTTAAACTAGCGTATGTTAATAAGAATATGTAGAAAGAATAATACAACTGCATCCACACCATGAAAACAATTGAATCACTGAGCTACCTAATGAAATAGGTGAACAAGAGTAAGGAAAGATTGTTGTGAAACATGCATACAGATTTCTACATTCAAAAGATAGATAGAAATATTTCACAAGCCTCCAAAAGACCAAAAATTGTCTTCAGAAGGTGAAGCTAATATTGCCACCATAGCCATACAACACGTACAAGTTGGAGATAATGGGATAATAAAATGACTTTGTTTTAATGTAAAAGAAAGTAGAAGACAAAATACATCCAACCTAGAGGGTTTTTATTTAAGTTAAAAATTCAATAAAGTATTAAATATAACAACCGAGCTCCATTTAATTTGATTACAGAACACACATGTTCTTATATTTTTAAATATACCTTTTACACCTATAATATTAAAAAGACTATAATTTTACCACAAATATCAATAAATTCTAGAAACAAATTTTACAGATAACATTCTCTTTTTTCTTAAAAAAGCAACTTTTCCTAGTGTTAGTACTTAAATCATGAAAAATTGTTAATAAATATATGAGTAGCACCTACTTCAATGGGTAAGTCATAACAGAATCAGTAAGTTAGCTGAAAAACAATGAGTACTTCAAATAAACAAGAAGCCGAATAATATTCAAAACCATTTTATACTAAGTTGTATTGGTTGCTTAAAAGAAAACAACCTAAGAACCATTTCAAATAAGAATTTATAAAATGACCAAAAAATGAACAATATGCTACAAAAAGTTAATTTAGTTAGCAAAGTAAAAAAAAAAAAGTAACTGGGAAGAATGAGTAAAACCAAACATTGGGCTTAAAAAGTCTAACAACTTTGCTGAAAATCATAATGGTCATGGTATAAGAATAAAGGAAGAGATTAAAAAATCACAATATGGTCAATGACAAACAATGTAACCACAGTTACTGAAGAGATTTTTTTCTTCATTAAAGATTATGCTCAATAATTCAATATAATATGAAACATAAAAAACAGCACTTTGCAATGCAAAACATAAATATAATGATACAAAGTGGAAAGATAAACAAATTAGCCGCTACAAAATACATTGGAAATGCAATTATGTTATATTTTTGAAAGTGTCACTTACATTTCTAAGTCTTGTATTTGAATTCTAGCCAATAAAAAAAGTCAGTATGACTTACAGATATTCCCTAATGTGAAAATATAATTCCAGTTGAAGCAAATTTACCTATAGTTCTCCTTTTTGTGCCTTTGGGGTCAATAAAAAAAAATATTGCTAAATCAAGTGTTAAGGACATTTCTCCGAGTTCCCTTATGGGACTTGTATAAATTAGTTTTTACAACTCCAACTTCATCATTCTACATGGAGTTTTTAGTTTTCCCACCACTATATCTTGCAAAGACTGCGCTTTCCCCCCTGAATAGCCTTGGTAGCATTTGACTATAATAGTCCATTTCTTTCTGGAATCACTATTTTATTTCACTGGTTTATGTTTCAGCCTTCTACAGTACTCTCGAATACCATAGATTAGTATAACTTTGAAAATATAAGGTCTATTTCTTGTTAACTTGTTTATCAACAAAACTAATTTTACTATTTCAGAATTTGCTAATTTGAAAATTATTTGTGGAATTTTATATGGATTTTAGAGTCCTTGGGCCATACTGGGCAGAATTCACATATGAAAAATATTATCTAATATTGTTAATATTTTCATCTGTAAAATGTCTGGTTCTGGCTAAGATATTCAAAAGTAAGCTTCCTGTGGATTTATTAGAGCTATCAACTGCAATTACTGTGAAAAAAGTTTGGCCATACCTATTAAAATTTGAAGTATGCATACTATATACACCTTTTACAACAACTCTACTCTAGATTATGGAGACATGGGAAACAAAATAATTGTGTACAAGGATATCTATTAAGATACAGGTTGCAAAAACAAATGAGAAATATAGTTTGATTATAGAACTGTTGAATCAAAGTGTGAAATATACACAATTGTTATAGTGGGCAAAAAATAAGAGTGGAAGATTAAAGAAATGCATGCATTTACATAGGCTAAATGTTTATGGCTTAATTGTAAATTGAAATTATTTCTGTGTGTAGACATGTTATTAATGGGGAAAACTCAGTGAAAAGGCATTTTGTTTATAATATTGAATATTAGTGGAAAGATACATGGGTTTCAGAATATTGGTAAATGAGAACAATGGAACGTGATAAAGAGTATCACCTCACGTATCTGTGAAATAATGAGTTTTTTACCTTTATTGAGATTCTTTTTAGTTGTAGTGGTCATTATACGCAGATTTGGAAGTTTAAAAGGTTTTTCACGTACACTTAGGATTTTAGGCATCTCTGAAAAATAAGAACAGCAATATTATTTGATCATACTAAAATTAATTTCAACTTTATAAGGTAAAATAAATCATTTTTTAAATTTTTATTACTAAATATTTGCACAGAGGGGTTCCAATTCCATAACTCAGGTTATGAGTACAATGCTTCTTGGACAATATCCTTGTCTATCTCCAATACCCCTTATTCTAAAACACATATTCTTTACACATTTTTCATTGATTTGGATAAAGTAATTTGACTGACACAAACATTTTCTTTCTGATATTCTTTGGCAATTGTTACTTACAAATGTGCCTCACAATAGTCTAAGGGAACACAAAGAGCCGCACAGCTAGTCATGGCGATGGATGACTCCCTGCTTATGGGTTGAAGCACAAGGCCCATGATTTGAAGGCCAGCATAAAATACTTCATACTTTGTTGTTGTTGTTGGTCGTGGGGCTTGAGCTCAGAACCTGGGTGGCGTCCCTGAGCTTTTTTGCTCAAGGCCTCTACCAACGTGGGACTAGACACCCCGTGTGAGGCATTTATACTTTTGCTATCTCCTAATAGACCCATAATGGAATAAAATGACAAATAAGTAGTAGAAGAAAATATGGAAACTATGCATGGAAACACAACAAACATCACACTTTTGAATACAAAGTACTTCCCTTCCCCTCAAATAAGCTTTCTCTCACGTTTACTGAGAAATCAGGGAGAAAATCTAGAGCAAAATAAATATGATAGAGATCAAAATAAAATGTAAAAATCAATAGAGCACAATTGGTTCTTTGAAAAGACAAAGAAGACTGACCTATCAGTAGCCAAACTAACTTAAAGATAATTGAGACTCAAATTAATAAAATTAGAAGTGAAAAAATAATATGATAGCAAGTACCAACCAGATTCTGAGAATCATTCAGGACTATTTTCCAAAACTATACTCCAACTAATTGGATAGAATTAAGAAACCATGATAGTACATAAATATACACAGAAAGATATTTTGATAACATTCAATATTCTTTTATGTAAAAGCACCTAAGGAAGCTGCAACTGAAGGGTCATGCATGGAGATATTAATGCTGTCTATAAAAATGGCAATCAATTATATTTAAAAAGACAAGAGTGTTCACCCTTCGATATTTTCAAAAAAAGGTATCTGAATTTTTAGAGCAATAAGGCATGGAAAATAAATGGAAATGATAGAAATTTAAAAAGAGAAGTTAAATGTCTATTTTCAGAATCACATCCTGTACTTCGTACACCCCAAATCTACAACAGAACTTTCTTAGGTATGATAAAAATACTTTTGGTAAAGTATCAATACAAAAGTATTTGGTAAAGTATCAAATACAAAATAAAGATATGAAAAATCAACATTTCTTTTATATACAAATATGCATGTTAGAAAAGAAAATATTCACAGTCATTGGAGTCTTAATACTCAGTAATGAAAGGGGTGAAAAACTTATGAAATGAAAAGTACTAAACTCTGAAGAAAGAATACTGCAGACACTATAAGAGGAATATTATCCAATGTTACGCATCAGCAAGAATCAATAGTGGCATAATATTTATGTTACTCAAATGATCTGGAGATATAATGCAATACACATAAAACTCTGATGATATTCTTCAAAGAGAAGAAATTAAATCCTAAAATTCATATGTAAGTAGGAAATACCATAATGGCCAAAATAATGTATCGACTAGAGCACCAAGTATTAAATAATCTTTCAGAACCATAACAACAAAAAAGCAGGTTCCATGAAAACTTCAGGCAGATAGAGCAATGAGGAAGAAAGAGAATAAGGAAGGGGAAGAGGAGTCGAAAGAGATGGAGGTAGAAGAAGCCGAGAAGAGGGGGAGGTAGGAGGAGGAGGAGGAGGAGGAGGAGGAGGAGGAGGAGGAGGAGGAGGAGGAGGAGGAGGAGGAGGAGGAGGAGGAGGAGGAGGAGGAGGAGGAGGAGGAGGAGGAGGAGGAGGAGGAGGAGGAGGAGGAGGAGGAGGAGGAGGAGGAGGAGGAGGAGGAGGAGGAGGAGGAGGAGGAGATGGGGAGGAGGGAGGAAAAGGTAGAGAAGGGAGGAAGGGGAGGAGGAGAAAGAAAGAAAAGCAATTATTTTGCTTGTTATTTTAAACAGACATTGTACACCACATGCTATTTCTTATAATACAGTATTTTTACTTTTCACTGAAGAGAGCAAAAATATTTCACTCTCCTTTGTTCCCCTTTCAGTTCCTAGAAACGCCCAATAGTTCCTATTGTCAAGGACATCTACCATACTTTGCCATAGTCAGTAGTAACAAGAAATGCAATAGAAATAATAGCTTAGGGCTGGGGATATGGCCTAGTGGCAAGAGTGCCTGCCTCATATATATGAGGCCTTGGTTCGATTCCCCAGCACCACATATACAGAAAATGGCCAGAAGTGGCGCTGTGGCTCAAGTGGCAGAGTGCTAGCCTTGAGCAAAAAGAAGCCAGGGACAGTGCTCAGGCCCAGAGTCCAAGCCCCAGGACTGGCCAAAAAAAAAAAAAACAAAAACAAAAAAAACAAAAAAGAAATAATAGCTTAATCAACCATCTTTGTTATTTTATTTGGAATACTTACAGATAAAATGATGCACTTCTATTTTTAAGGTATTAGAAAAAGACACAATATATTCAATAAAAAATCACTCATTTCTTTTGAATTTTAAATTCGTTATTTTTAGGAAGTATACGAGGATAATTATATAATGGTCCTCAAACAGTTAATAAATGAAGTGCATATATACTAGTGAAATTATGTAGTTGATAATGTTATAATGAAACCAAAAGAATGTTTAATGTGCATTTTTTTCCTTATGACATATTCTCAAATTCTCTAGTATATCCACCCTGACACTGGAAAAAGAGAAACATATTATACTACAAATTTATCTTGATGATCCATGGGAACTGTAATGGGGTCAAGAGAGGAAATTTTTGAAGAGATATAGCATCCAATGTTGTCACTAGTAATGAAATGGGAGGAACACTATTCATCCTTAAGAGTACATGTTGGGTGAACATAATTGGAATGCTTTCATTTGAATTTAGCCAAACTGTTCATGACTAAGATTAACAGACATCTATGGTTCCTATATAATTAAAGCTGTTTTTGAGACAATCATAAATCTAAAAAGGTTAAAATTACCTGTAGTTTGACTTTTTACTACAAAAAGCCGGTGCTTTTTCCGTATGGCTGACATAGGTCTAAGTGTTGTATAAAATGGTTTTAGAGATGCGGTCACATAAGGAGAAAAAATTTCTCCATCTTCCACTACAAATATTAGGAAAACATATGTTAGTTGTACATAGGTTGCATGGTTTCCCTCATTTGTCATCACTAGAATGTGCCTATAGATCTACAAGTAAACCCAAGGTATAGTAAAAGGCAAAACAATTACATTTGAACACTATTAATTAAACGCCTCTAAATATTCATACACTGGAGCCAAAGGAGGGTATTCTTAGATCACAAGGGCTCAATAGTTATGTGCATATGATCATATAAAATGACGCTGGTCGAAATGAACTCCATGAAATGGAAACAAGTGTTTTTTACATTTGTTTTTTAATTTTTTCTTTCCTGTTTTTTTTCTTCTTTTGTTGTTGTTTTTTTTTTATTTCTGTGCCCTTTGTCTTGCATGTAAGTTTATCTGATTTGAAGAGGGGAAAGGAAAGCACAGAAACAGTGGGACCAAGAGTGAAGTAATTCAGCAGTGAAACCCACTCGACACTATTTTGGAAATTAACTACATAACTTGGGGGGAAAGGGAAGTTGGGAGGGAAAAACTGGGAGAAACTGAGGGAGGGGGTAACACTGTCCAAAAACAAATGTACTCAACACCTGACTTATGTAACTGTAACTCCGCTGTACATCACCTTCACAATAAAAAAATTAAATATAAAATAAAAAGTTGTAATATAGTTCATATTTCCATTTTCAACACAAACAGTAAATTTTCAATGAAATGAAGTAAAAGGAATTTAAATAACAAAAATAAATTTGATATAAATATCATCTTGGTTATGTCTATGTGTATAGATGTATGCACACTTTGGGATGATTAGAGTCAAATAAAAAAATTCTGTATCTCATTTAGCAGAACTTGGGAAGGGAGGGGGAACATCAAAATGCAGAGACAAAGGGTAAAAGCTGAACCAGTGCAACAGCAATACTTACAAGACAATACACGGTAAACCAACTGTACAACTTGGGGCGGGGGGGAGAGAACTGAGGAGGGAAGAAGGGAGAAAAATGAGGGGTGAAGTAACAGGTTTGGTAGGAAATGTACTCACTGCCTTCCGTATGAAACTGTAACCCCTTTGTGCATCACTTTGACAATAAATTAATTAATTAAAAAAATTCTATGTCTAAGGCGGTTATTGTAAGAATACATTTATATGATGTCCTTAAAGAAACAAAGTGCATATTCTTGGCTCTGTGGGATCTAGATGTAGTTGTCACTCTAAGGAAACTGGAAGGTTACAGATGAGGAAAATGGAGTTTCTTCTTTGGGCAACGAATCTGTTATGAAATTGATAGGGTGATTGATGGCTGCACAACTGTGACTCTACCATTAAAATTTAAAGGAGAAAAGTGTGCGGAGCAGGGACTACGTCTTCATCAATTTCCTTACGTAGATAACATCTCAAGCTGTGTACTTTAAAGATCAACACTGGGGGTGTCTGTGGTAGAACACTTGTCTAGCATGTGCAATGACCTGAGTCTAATATCCAGTACTGACGGGGAGAGAAGAAGAGAAGAAGAGTCAGAGCCAGAGCCAGAGAGACAGAAGAAAGAGAAAGAGATGGAGAAAAAGAACTAGAGAATGACAAAAACATAGACATACAAAAACAGAGACAAAGACAGAGATAGTTGCAGACACAGAGACACAGAGAAAGTGGGGTTCCCTTTGGCCACATGCCCTCCAGCTTTTGTTGTTGTTAGTTTTCCTGTTAATGGCCATTCTTACTGGGCTGAGGTGGAATCTCAATGTTGTTTTGAGTTGCATTTCTTTTATGGCCAGTGATGTAGAGCACTTACTTCTTCATGTGTCTCTTGGCCATTCTCATTTCCTCATCAGAGAAGTGTCTTTTTAGTTCTTTAACCCACTTGTTGAGGGGGCTGTTGGTTCTTTGAGGTTTTGTTTTGGAGGAATATCATTTTTTTAGTTCTGCATATATTTTAGATATGAGGCCTTTGTCTGTTGTATGGCCGGTAAAGATCCTTTTCCAATCTGTGGGCTTTCTGTTTATCTTGCGAGCTATGTCCTTTGCCCTGCAGAAGCTCTGCAGTTTGATGCAGTCCCATTTGTCCAACCTTTCTTTGATTTGTAGCATATCTGGGGCTTTATTAAGGAAGTTTTGTCCTGTCCCAAGGAGCCCAAGTGTTTCTCCTATTCTTTCTTGTAGTGTTTTCAGAGTATCTGGTTTTTTTTTTTTTTTTTTTGGCCAGTCCTGGGCAGTGAACTCAGGGCCTGAGCACTGTCCCTGGCTTCTTTTTGCTCAAGGCTAGCGCACTGCCACTTGAGCCACAGCACCACTTCTGGCCATTTTCTGTATATGTGGTGCTGAGGAATCGAACCCAGGGCCTCGTGTATCCGAGGCAAGCACTCTTGCCACTAGGCCATATTCCCAGCCCCAAGGGTATCTGTTTTTATTTCGAGGTCTTTGATCCATTTGGAATTGATTTTGGTGCAGGGTGATATATAAGGATCTAGTTTTAATTTGTTGCAGGTGTTGAACCAGTTTTGCCAGCACCATTTGTTGAAGAAGCCTATCTTTCTTCCATCCTATTTTTTAAGCTCCTTTATCAAAGATTAAGTAGGCATAGTTCTGCAGGTTCATTTCTGGGTCTGCAGTTCTGTTCCATTGGTCCTCAGGCCTGTTCTTGTGCCATTAGCAAGCTGTTTTTATTACTAAGGCTTTGTAATACAGCTTGAAGACAAACAGACACATTGACTAGTAGAAATTAAGTGCCTCACATAACTGTGGCCAACTGACTTTCGACAAGTTGCTAAGCGTACACTTTTGAGTAATGTTGGTCTTTTAAATATATGGTATTGATAAAATAGGATATACAAATGCACAAGGCTAAAAAGGGACGCTGATGTGTCACAAGTTACAAAAATTACTTAAAATAGATGAAGGATTTCAATGTAAAGCATGAAACTATTGGAAAAAATAATGTGAGTATACAGTCAGAATAATGTCATGAGCAAAAATTTGAAGGTAAGAGATCTTAAAAACATTTAAAATTAAAGCAAACATATACAAAGATGATTGTTTCATACTAAAGAACTTTACAGCAAAGGAAACAGTTTTCAAAGTGAAGAGACAACATGAAAAAATTTTGTGAAACATACATTTTACACGTGGTTAATGTAGAGAAAGAAAGTAATAAAAAAATAGTAATCGTAACCCAGTTAAAAATGAGTAATAGGGGCTGGGGATATAGCCTAGTGGCAAGAGTGCCTGCCTCGGATACACGAGGCCCTAGGTTCGATTCCCCAGCACCACATATACAGAAAACGGCCAGAAGCGGCGCTGTGGCTCAAGTGGCAGAGTGCTAGCCTTGAGCGGGAAGAAGCCAGGGACAGTGCTCAGGCCCTGAGTCCAAGGCCCAGGACTGGCCAAAAAAAAAAAAAAAAAAAAAATGAGTAATAGACTTAAATAGATATTTCTCATTGGGTGTCAAAGGTTCTCGCCTGTAATCTTAGCAACTCAAAAGATTGAGCTACAATGATATTGCTTTGAAGTAAGCCCAGGATGGAAAATGTGTGAAGCTCTCATTGCCAATTAACCAGCCCAAACCTGGAAGTGGAGGTGTGGTTTAAGTGGTAGAGTACTTGTCATGAGAGGAAATGGAAAATGAAAATGCGATGTCCTGAGTTCAAGGAACAGTACTAGCATATATTTGCATCTATCAGTATCTATATTTACATTTATATCTCTATCTGTCTGCCTGCCTGTCTGTCTGTCTACCTATCTGCATCTTGACATTTCTAGGTTGGTTTCAGGGTCTTACACATGCTAAATAGTCGTCCTTATCACTTACCTATGAGCTTAGTCCCATTTGGTTTTATTTAGGTAACACAAGCTTTCTCATTTTACTCAGGTTGATCTGAAAACTGAAATCCTTCTGCCTCTACATTCTGACTAGCTAGGATTACACCTGTAGGTGTAATCATTCCAAGTTCCTGCAGTTTCCTTTATTTAATGTGGTATATGTGCATATGTATAAGACATATTATATTAAATATGACATATTATATAGAGAGAGGTACACTTAGTAGTAATAATTTTTTTTCAGTTCTTGATAGAATGATGACCAAATAAATGTTATAAAAATACTATGCTGACAGCGAAAAGAAAAAAATTAAACCACTTCATTCTGAATCATGAAAGCATTCTCTAAACTTTCATTGAACAAAAACATAAAACATAAAAAGAGTACATTTAAAGGCATATTTTAATACCACTATATATAAGTTTATACCTATTTTATATCTTTATGCTAATATTTACCTTGATTGCAAAAGAATTTTAAATTGATCACTCTTGTTGGAACTTTAGTTCGTATAACTTGTCGTAGTGACCTCTCTTTTCTTTTTAAGAAATTCATACCTAAAATAAAAATTTGAAAGAAAATATGCATGAGTATTCTGACTGTTCACACTTTTGGAAATCTATGTATTGATCTTTATTGATGTATTTATGCTTTTCTTCCTGTATGCTGTTGAATGAGCAAGTATTTAATTTCTATAAATGTGACTGTGATTTTTCCTTTCATGACTTAGCTCTGTCTTATTTTCATAACATCCTTAATTTTGACTTTTACCACAGCATCCTTCTACCTTGCAACATAATGATTTCTGCATTTGATCTGCATTCTACGTTTGAAATGACACTTTTAGAATGGTACTCTTAGAACACAAAGTGTTATGCATAACCCACATTACCATCCCATCTCCAGTTCAACCAAAGTGTGCTAGCTTACATTTTATCCTATGTGCTATAAAATTAAGATAACCTATATAGGATAGTCCTGACAAATGTAAGAGTATAAAACTTATATTCTTTAATAATTTCCTGGAGCTCAAACTGAAATCAGAGAATGAGAAATGTGGTAAAAAAAAAAAATGTTAATTCCTCTGACAAAATAAATGACACAACTTAATTTAAAAATCATAGCTTAAGCTGGCCATTCACATTTATCAGAATAAGGGAAAATGTAAATTGTAAATAAAAGTTTTAAAAATGCAACACATTTGACACTGTCAAATTTCTGAGTACTCTGTATTATGTTCATGAAAGTGATCATGCAAGATTGTCTGTAAGAAGCTCTTTTGATACTTCTGGATATTATAAAATTGAGTATAATTTTGGATATAGGTGGTTTAGAAGACTATCTTAAATGGCTTCGCTATTTCAACAACTGAGCTGTCAAATTCAAATGTTTTTATATAATGTAAAAATTAGAAGATAAGTTTAAGTGTATCAAGCATGTTTTTATTATAGAACGACATTAATAAGGAATTTTACCTGTGGAATATTTGCATATAAATACTATTGTTGAAGACTCATAGTTTATCTAGTTTCAGAATCATTCATAGAACATAAACTTCAAGATAAATAATTCTTACGTCTATCCAATAAATTCCTGGTTAGAGAACTGGCCTCCCCCTTTGCCTCTGCGAAGAGTTCTGTGGCAGTCACTAGAGAATCGAAGCGCATGGTGAAATACTTTGTAAAAGTTGATGAGCATAGCATTAACTTAACTAGCATTTGCTGTAATCGAACTGTTATAACGTAACACCCTGCAGATTTAACAAAGCTTAGAACTGGAAGGGCACTTATCCATAACATAGAACTCACTATATTAAATATATATTATTTAGTGATTCGATAAATATGACAAGTCAAAAATGAAGGGGTTGATGCGACAATAACATTCCATAATTGTTTAACCAGTGTTTCTTTCATATCATGCCATCTGTCATACAAATTTAAGGGCTCCTGAGTTAAATAGCAATTTCATACAAAGGAAACATACTGGGCTGAATTGAAACAATATACACTTAAATACATACATACATACATACATACATACATACTACAGACATACATATTATATATGTACATGTTGTCTAAGGTATATAATTTCAAGACTGAAATTACTGAACCATATCAGGATACCTTCAATAGTGTAAATTATGCATTGAGTAGAAAGTGAAATAACTTTCTTCTACATTCCTTTATTACTAAAATTTCTGTCCTTTACTTTTAAAATTCATGACAAAGCAAGAAATGCAAAGATTAGAATATCATTTGAAATAACCACAGTAAACATATAGTTAGGTCACGATTGCATTGGTTTTCTATTCAAAAGGAACAATTATCATTGATAATCTGATTCACTTAGGTCCAAAGATATACTATATTTGCTATTCAGGGTCTTTTATTGTACCATATACATTTTTGATTGCTTCTTCTATTTTATTAAAGAATGATATTGGGATATTGATGGCTATGGCATTGAATTTGTAGATAGCTTTTGGCAGTAGTGCCATTTTCATGATGTTATTCCTCCCAACCCAGGAGCATAGGAGATTTTTTTCCATCTCCTTAGATCTGCTTTAATTTTCTTTTTCAAGTTTTTTTTTTTTTTTTTTTTTTTTTTTTTGGCCAGTCCTGGGCCTTGGACTCAGGGCCTGAGCACTGTCCCTGGCTTCTTCCCGCTCAAGGCTAGCACTCTGCCACTTGAGCCACAGCGCCGCTTCTGGCCGTTTTCTGTATATGTGGTGCTGGGGAATCGAACCTAGGGCCTCGTGTATCCGAGGCAGGCACTCTTGCCACTAGGCTATATCCCCAGCCCCTTTTTCAAGTTTTTATCGTTTTCGTTGTAGTGGTCCTTCACTTCTTTGGTTAATTCCGGGGTATTCATACCTCACCAAAGTTCTAGATCAGTTCAAGTAACTTGGGGAGTAGTGTCTATGGTGTTCTTTAAATACAGGATCATGTTATCTGGAAAGGAGCTATGAAGAAAAAAAATGTGGCAGAACATATTCTAGCTATTAGATAATGGAATAATGCTTTCTAGGAAAAAGATGAAATGCTATCTGAAGATTAATCAACTCAGAAAAAGGACCTGACTGGTGCATCAGTGACAAAACACTTCCAAATCAAGTACAAGGCCTGATTTCAAACTGACTGTCCCCAAATTATGTACATTAATTATTTGAGTATATTTATAATAACTACTAAAATCATTGTGTTGCCTGCTTCCCTTTCTTTAAGTTATAGTTTGTAATTTATAACAATCAATGCATGGATTTATTAAAATAGTTGAGTTAGGTATATACAATAAAGCTTTCAACCTTTTACTCCTGCCTACCATACTACTACATCACCGAAGGGCCTAATTTCATTAACAATCTCAAAAGGATTAGTTCAATGAGTTCCCTGTGAATTTCCATATCACACAGTCTTCCATCCAGGTGTTTCTTTTTTCAATTGTGGTCCTCACAATATTAATCGGCTTGAAAGCCGGTCCATTCACTTTTAGATTGGCATTACGTTTCACATTTGATCAACTCAGCACAGGGACTGCCTATAGCACCTTGTGCCAATAATTCTCATGCAGTGAATTTCTCTCGGTGGCTCCACTAGTGGGTGGCTGAAAATCTTGTTTCCTTGGGGTACTGAACACAAAGGCAGGGATCCCAGCGGATGGAAGAGAGCCCACAATCATGGCTTGAAGGTAATCTTCAATCTGAATGGTAATTTACTTTCCTCTTTTGTGTGTTTTCTGTTCTCTTTGCTTGCCTATTTCATTTTAGGGCTTTGAAAGAGTAGTTCACTTAACTCTTTCCCCTCTATTATGTGAAATCTCTCAGGTTGTTCCTATCATCCACCTCAATGGGAATGCAAATGGTTTACTGTATAAAAATAATTTTAGGTCTTTAAATGTTTTTTTCACTATTTCTTTGTTAAAACATCTTTTGAAATTATACCAATGATCAAGAAATGTATGTAGCAATGTAAATTCAGCACTAAATTGAGTTGTGTAATCTGAAAAAAAAATGTGAATGTGTAATTTTGTGCTCTTGCCTGACTATCTTTATGACATGTAGTGAACTAAAGCACAGTAAAATAAGAAATCCTCTTCTTATTTTATCACGTGACCTTTCCAAACTTACAAATTCAAAAGAAAAATTCTGAAATATGTAGTGAATAGGTAGAATTAGATATATGTTGTGTATCTCCACAGACTATCTTCTAAGAGGCTTCTACAATTGTTTTTACTAGATTACAATCCAAACATATAAATTAAACATTAATATTCTACCCATTAAATAAATATTTGTATCTATTGTTCTTATTGAAGTTGCATAACACCAAATAAAACAAATTAGCTAAAAACTTAAATTTTTAACAATTATTGTTCTTACAAGAGGAGTTCCTTAATATCGTTTTGAATTCTGTCTTCGATTCAACTCCTGGGAATGCCTCCCTGAGTTGATCCAAATCAATTCCTATAAATAAACATATCAAAACACTTTATGAAGTTATGAACATCCAAATGTGGATGTGTGTGTGTTTGTATTAGTAGTGATGCAAAACATTTGCATTTACAGATTAGAGAACAACAGAATCTTGCAGTTCTGAAAGCTGCTAAAAAGGACAGAAGTTACATTAATTTCAGGTTTAAAAATATGTTTACCAAGTTAGCCAATGTAGTCTATCCAGGAACAGGCAAAACTGAAGCACAGCTCGTAGCTACCTGATGTCTATACAACAGTATCTTCCATGAACTTCTAAATTGTTCTAGTGTTATTATAATAACAGCATACTTTTCTAATTTACATTAAAATCACACTTTCGGTAATATGTACTTGATGAAAGGGAACTGATCTTGTTTTACACAGGCCAACCTGTGCTTTTGCTAGTCATAGAATTTATTGAGAGGCAGCCCTTCCTTGATTTATCCAGAAATGTTGCCATTCCTCTTTAGGGACTTTTACCTGTAAATCATGTCGAATCAGTGATGAAATAAATGGCAAAGTATTCATCGAATTCAAAGTAAAGTGTCCTCCATTGTGTTTTTAGCATGTATCAAAATAGATATCAATAATTTTTCAAAATTACACCAGACCTGTCACCGAATCTCCCTCTCTCTCTCTCTCTCTCTCTCTCTCTCTCTCTCTCTCTCTCTCTCTCTCTCTCTCTATTTTTTTGCCAGTCCTGGGCCTTGAACTCAGGGCCTGAGCACTGTCCCTGGCTTCTTTTTGCTGAAGGCTAGCACTCTACCGCTTGAGCCACAGCGCCACTTCTGGCTTTTTCTATATACATGGTACTGAGGAATCAAACCCAGGGCTTCATGTGTATGAGGCAAGCACTCTACCGCAAGGCCCTATTCCCAGCCCCACTGGATCTCTTTTATATCAATGTTTGTCTGTTTTTAGATTCATCATACATACACCACAGAATTGAGAAATACGAGGGAAGTGGTGAGTCAAAGGAGGATGAAGGGATGACAGATCAAGATCCATTGTACATATACCACTTCGTTAAATGGCAAAAAAAGAAATCAATATATAACCTAAGGGAGGAGTCGATTGGAAGGGTGGGTGACAATGTGACATCAATCAAGATGCATTGTATTCATAAACTGTCCTGGTGAATGGGCAACTCCTTTGTACAGCTACTTACAGATAATAAAAATATTCATTAAAAAAAGGAAAGAAAGGGGCTGGGGATATGGCCTAGTAGCAAGAGTGCTTGCCTCGTATACATGAGGCCCTGGGTTCGATTCGCCAGCACCACGTATACAGAAAACGGCCAGAAGTGGCGCTGTGGCTCAAGTGGCAGAGTGCTAGCCTTGAGCAAAAAGAAGCCAGGGACAGTGCTCAGGCCCTGAGTTCAAGGCCCAGGACTGGCCAAAAAAAAGGAAAGAAAAGCTACCTTCGGTTTTTAAAATTTGTCTATGGTAACTGTGGTCTTTGTCTTTAAAGTCTAACAAGTGAGAATTTTCTCAAAATAATTCCGTGCCTTTCGTTTTCCTTTTTCACAGTTTCTATACCCAAGGCTGATCTTGCAAAATTCTTCAAATAATTAATGATGCTATAACATGAGTATTTTAGGTATTTTAGGTATTTAATCTCACTCTTCTTCAAGAATATGCTATTGTTTTATTCCTGTTGTTTTGTTCAGTAATTTAGCTGGATTCTTTTAATGGCTACTGTTATGCTTGTGGTGTGAAGGTTAATGTTGCAATTTTGCAAGACCAGCCTTGGGTATGGACATAGCAATTTTATTGTATTTTTTGGTGCTAGGCCTGGGGTTTGAACTCAGAGCCTGAGTGCCATCCTTGGGTATTTTTGCTAAAGGCTAGAACTCTACCACTTGAGCCACTTCCAGCTTTCTAATAGTGAATTATAAGTAGAAGTCCCAAAGACTTTCCTGCCAGAGCTGACTTTAAACTGTGATTCTCAGCTTTTAGTCTCCCAAATAGCTAGGATTATGAGGGTTAGCCACCAGCACGTGGCTTCACGGTCATTTTCGAAGGAGTATGGTCCATTCAGTTAAGTCATTCAGTTTCTTCCTCACGCCCTCCCTCATGGTCTCAGTCCTGGTAAGTGTCACATCAAAACTCCAGGAAGTTTTTTCTGACACGGTTACTCCAAGACTAAAATAATTGCAAAATATCTAAACTCATGCTCAATTAAAAGCTGCTGCTTCCACTAAGATACGATTACTATGCCTGACGGTGTTAATGCACAAAGGGAATTATTAGGTAATGCAGTGCTGCTGGCTTTCTTTGATCACTTCATTCATCCACCCTTTCTACAGAGCAACTTTCTACCTAATATGGATATAGAAAGTGACTAGTACAGCACTCTAGATTTCTCAATAATATTCTCACATCTGACTTTTATGGAAAACACTGGTATCTATTTTTCACTTTCATAAATAATAGAGTATAATTATAGGAGTGTAGACATGAAGACTTTTCCCAGGTCACAGTATCATATAGGAATGATTCTCATTAAAAACACATTAATTAAATTACAAATAAGATAAATGAGAAAATTAGACTCATAAATAGTTTTCTTACCAGAAATAAACGTTGGTAGTTTCTTTAATTCACATGTTAACAAATGTGGTCCCAAACCACTTCTCAAATATTCTAGATCATTCTCTATAAAAATAAACATATTTTAATACAGTTAATGTTAATTATAACAGGAATGTGAAGAGTGTATGTGTGTGATACTTCCATTCGATTTTGTTATAAATGAATGTATAGGTTGAGTCACTGAACATGAGAATTATAATGCACTGTCTAAATTATCAAGTATTTTATATTACAAGTGAGAGAACTATATTATTGGAGCTTAAATATTTACAGAACCCAACACTCTACTATCAAGTGATAATAAAACTGTCTTACAACTCATTATTTTCTATTTAGTAAGTTTTTTCTTCCCTCTTCCTTTTTCACTTTTACTGTTTTAGACCTCTCTGCATTTATGACTTTTCTCAGTTTTTAACTTATCAGTCATATCTCTAAAAAGAGACTTAGAGGGATCTGTAAAGTTCACATCATACTTTTACACCTAATAAAAGTTCCTTTTTATAAACTTGTTCTCCACTTCTAACTATAGTCAGGCTTCTTGGAAGAAAACTCATTCACAATCTGCAATTCCAATATATAGTGTAATTGTTATCTCCAAAAAAAATTGTGTTAGATTAGTAGACAAGAATAAAATGTGAAGCCTAGAACACAGAAAACAAAGGGGCATGATCTCCCTGATATATGACTGTTAACAAAGGGAGACGGAGAGACAGTAGAGACCAAGTCTGTGAACACTGTATATATGCTTGATACATTGTATATTGCATATGGGTCTACCTGACCTAGACAAGGGATGGAAAAACAGGTTGTAAGATATCACAAGAAATGTACACACTGCCCTACTATGTAACTGCACCCTCTTTGCACAACACCTTGTAAAAAAATTTATGTTCAATTAATAATAATAAAAATATTAAAAAAAGAATAAAATGTGAAAATATATACTTTTATACATGGAGAAAATCAGAAGTTAAATGCAAAAATTAAACAGAATCTTGAGTTTGACAAGAAATGTACTCACTTCTGCTTTTTTCCACGGATGTAGGGTCACATACTTCAAACCATTTATATACGTTTATTATTGTTGAATGGTGTAAAACAAATGTTTGGTTATCTCCTAACAGTTCTACACACACACACACACACACACACACACACACACGAACTGTATTTACTCCAGTCTCCAGTTCAGTTCTCTGTGTTTCCCCCTCACAGAGGAAACATTTTCACTGATAATTCCTCAGAATTAAACCCCTCCATGGGGAATTCAGAGCAGTGAAAATCATTTTCTTGCCCTAGGTTGGAAAACGCTATCCACAATTAAAAGTAAACTTTATGACATTATCAGATCACTTTTCAACTGGTGTGGAGCTTTGTAAACCCTGGCTCACTATCTAACCTGTATGGCAAAGTCCTTTCAGAGCCTCAGGCTCTGGGATTGGGTCAGTGAGAGCTTTGCCGAGGAAGGAATGATCCACTCTTGCTGTGTGCAGCCACGTCTGTTTATGTGCCATCCATCCTAGGTGGAGGTGGGAGCCCAAGGCAAAGCCTAAGTGGAGCCGGAACTTGGTCCAGAACTAGAAGACGGCTCAGTGTAGGGCGGGGTCTCTGCCCATCCTTTCCTCTGTCACACTGATGGGGGTGCCAGGCAATGGCCGAGATTTGCTACTCTCCCCCCCCCCCACCTTTACCACGGCCCTGTGTAAGTGCACAGTGTGGTCAGGGTGTTGTTTCTGTTGGCTTCTTCTCCCTTAACACCCCCCCCCCCCAGCATCCGTTGTTCATAGCCTTGATTGTCATTGTTACTGGGAGGAGATGAAATCTCAATGCTATTTTGATTGGAGGGTGTTTTGTTTTGTTTCGTTTTAATGGACAGAGATGATTCCTTCATGTGTTCATTGGCCATTTTTTTTACTTCTTCTTTTGATATGTCTCTGTGTAGCCCAAGTTCGTTAACTGGGTTATTGATTCTCTGAGGGTTGAGTTTCGTGAGCTTTTTGTACAGTCTGGCTGTGAGGCCTTGGTCCGTCATGTAGCTGGCAAAGATCTCCTCTGTTCAGTAGGCTATCCTGTTAGCTTAGTAACTACGCCTTTTGCCGCATAGAAACTTTTATTTGTCAGTTTGCCACACTTTATCATTTTTTACTTCTTTCTGAATTATTTAAAAAAAAAAGTATCTGTGAAAAAAAACCAGAGTATTTCCTCTACTTGGTTTAGTCCACTGCTGAAACTGAATTGTATTTTTTAATATCAATTACTAAACTTTTCAGATTGATTAGACTTGAGATATATATATATATAATGGCATATTTATACATATGTTGTATGTAATTGATAATGATATATAGACCTTTATTGAACTTCTGATTTCAAATATCAATTATCTTCTTAGTTTTATTGTTTATATCCTATTAATATAGAAGCTTGCTTCAAATTATTATTTTGAATTCATTTTCCAGTATTACTAAATGTCCATTAGTTCATTTTTTCCAATACTGTAAGTACGAGAAATGGTATTATTAACAAAATGTACAATACTGTTGACTTTGGGACGGCGAAGGGGGCACTAGGGTGGCGATTCGGGGACTTGTGCTCATTTCGGCATTTTTTCCTCCTTCCCGGTGCTTTGCAGCTTGGCCATGTCTTCAGGGCTGCTTTGCCACTGGTTAATTGAAGATCAGTGTCTCGGATTGGTCTACACAGACAAACTTCAACTCTCAGCCTTGAAATCTCAGCCTCTTTTAGTAGTTAGGATAGGAAGCCATGGGTGCCGCAGACTTGGCTTGTTTGCAGTTCTTGATTTCTTTACATTTCCTCCCTGACATCCACTTTAATCTGAAATATTCTCTATGTTATTTATTAAATAGTAGAGCCACTGGCAGTGTCAGGAATGTCAGGATTTTCCCCATTCCCAGGGAGACTGCAACAGATTCACAAAACTATTCTCATAGTTTGAGGATAACTATTTCCATTAAGTTGACTGCTCTAAACCTTTTACTATTTTCCAGAGTCGCAAAAAAAAAAAATTTGGTCTATACATGCTCCTTTATGTATTTTTTTCTAATATTGGTCTATATGTGTTGCTTCATATATTTTTTCAAATATTGGTCTATATATGTTGCTTTATATATTTATTCAAATTTTCAATATTGTTCTCAAGGAAAGGCAAGTCAACTGTTCCTAGCACGCCATTGTGCTTGTATTTGTGTGCAACTGTTACGCTTATTGTTTGAAAATGGAAACAAAACATTTCTGTTGTCTTTTTGAAAGTATTTTGGTCCTTGACCAGGTGCCAGCCCCAGCTTGAGCACATGTTCTAATTCTTTATGTATTTTAATTATATGTTTCATCATTATAAATTAGCTATTTTGATGATAAGCAAGGCAGCCAAATTGCCTGAGTGGCAATGGTTTGGTTTGTTATTACATTTTATTACATAAAATATGGATAAAGTAATAAGATATATGTTTTAAAGGAACTAATCATATGGATCATATACTTTACTACCCCCCAAAATTCATAATGAATAGCAGAGCCCGTATATATTTTCAGTATATACTAAGGATTACATTTATTTTTCTTCTTTTAATACCACCTCTGAGGTTTGAACTTTTAGCCTCAAATATGGTAGATTAGTGATCTACCACTTGAGCCACAATGCTAGCTTTGAACACCATATTTTTAATGTTATTGGATAAACATCACATAATTCTCAAATATATGTTGATAGAGCTGGGAAATCTCTTTCTTTTTTCACTTAGTGTTGTTATACTTTTTCAAAACTCCAGGGGGATACAAATTAAATATTTACAATCCTTGGACTGTATTCTTCTCTTCTACTGTTTTCAAACATAAATTTCTATGTACATACCAACAACTTTGTCCAATTCAAAAAAAGAGATTATATCACTAATTGATGGATTTAATAGTACATGACTTTCAGATGTATCCTCAGGTTCTGCAGCTTTTTTCTGTTTAGCTGTAAAAAAAAAAACACAGGTTAGTGAATTGATTCATTATGTTAAACAGGTAAAATAATATTTTAAGACCATTTAACCTTTTTTACTTTTTAATTTGATATGGTAGTTGCTGAATGCAAGTAAGTCAAACAATACCTACAAACTTATAAAATGACAACCATTATATTATGTCATTTTTGTATCTATATTACTTAGCCATAACAAACAATTGAAAATTAGGTTTTACTTCTTTTTACAAAATACTGAAAATAAAACTTAGCGATTCCATATTGTAAGTAGTTTTGTGTTTATTAAATGTAGAAACAATTATTTTCTTCATATTTCCAAGTTTGGGATCTATTTAATAAGCTGAGATATCTGTTGTGAATGGGTGCACAACATAAGTGAGATGAATCTGCCGATAACCAGGCAGCATAACGAGGCAAGGTAAAATGAGTGTCCCTGTTTTACTGAAAGCAATAACTCGCACTAATTGCTGGAAAATGCAACACTTATGTATGAAGTGTTTTAAATATTAAAGAAAATTTAGAACTCTGTATATTTACAAGAAATCTCAAGATTTAAAATATTTATAAGCCACTTAAAAGTTTTAATCATGTTTTTAAGGCAAAAAAAACACCATTTAACACCATGGAATTACTTCATAAAAGATTAATTACAACGTATTGCTGAGTGTGAGAGCTAATGACAGATATATTCCTTTTGAAAACATCACATTATTACTAGTCAATCTTCCTTTTTGCCACCTAAGAAAAGCAAAGGCAATTGTATCCCATTTCTTCCAGAATTTTTCTGTTTCCCAGTCAGTTTTTATATGTACTTAAACTGTGTTACTTCTTTGTGGCAGATCATACATAGTATTTTAGCAAATTAACAAATGCTTTTCTTCCTTTCTTTAGTACCACAAATGTTATTCAAGTATTTTAATCTGCCTTTTTATCAAGTGCAGGATTCTTCATGTTGATATTAAAGTCACCCTTTAGCTATTTCCAACTCTAACATAAAATAAGAATTCTTTGAAAATAATATTCATATACTACAACATAGCTAATAAATAAGTTGGAAAAATATCCAACAATGATAGTTAATGATTATAATTAACAATTTTATAAAGCTTACTTTTATATAATACTCTTAAATATCTGCATAATGTCAGCAACCTTGTGATAAAACATGTCTAATAATCAATTTTTCCAAGAAGGAGCAGAAAGATGAACCAATTTACACAGTTAGCAAGAGATGGATTTAAAATATCAAAGATAGGGGCTGGGGAGATAGCCTAGCGGCAAAGAGTGCCTGCCTCGGATGCACGAGGCCCTAGGTTCGATTCCCCAGCACCACATATACAGAAAACGGCCAGAAGCGGCGCTGTGGCTCAAGTGGCAGAGTGCTAGCCTTGAGCGGGAAGAAGCCAGGGACAGTGCTCAGGCCCTGAGTCCAAGGCCCAGGACTGGCCAAAAAAAAAAAAAAAAAATATCAAAGATAGACAATGCATCACAAGCACTGAGCTATTTTTCTCTTCTAGAAATAAATCTCTGAATAGCTGCATAGCTTAGTAGTAGAGCACTTGCTAAACATGAACATGCTTGTTTGATACTTAGCACTGCAAAAAATACCCGTTTCTACACTTAAGAAAAGAGGTAGCTTACAAAAGTAGGTTGAATTCATTGTATTCATATGCTGTTAAATACATAAACCAGCATAATGTACATAAATGAACAAAAGCTGAAAAATGGGTCATGCCTGATATTACAAATAGAGAATCACACAATTTCTCTAAAAGCCTCTATCAGACTATCAGTTAACAATTATAACAAACAACATACATCAGAAATTGAGGGTGCAAATATGTCTCATAAAACTATAAAAATTCAAATTACACACATTAATTTCATAAGTTAACTATCTCTACAGAGAGAAAAACCAGAATAATCTGACAGAGTAGAGACAAGTTTCAGTACTAAAGATATATTTAATTAAACCAGACACAGATTCATTTGTGAATTACATGAATTATTTGACTTTTTATATCTCAATGTAAATTAATAGTAGCAGAAACAACTTCTAATATCCTAATTTGATTTGTTTCATATGAAGCTAAAAACCCCAGACTTCAATTATGCTAACTCAAATATCCAAAAACTAAACTCTTTGAATCCTAACAATTTTCTATGTCTACTAAAATATTTGAAGCCAATAGAGAAAAAAGTGTATATTTTACTTAAAAGTATATAGCCACATAAAGAGTAAGTTTTAGTAGATCACAACAAAAATATAGCAAGTATTTTGTTTAATTCTTTATCCCTCTCGTTGCTGTAACAATATACCTTAGGCTGAATCACCTATAAACAACAGAGGTTTGTTTGTCATAGTCCTGAAGGCTGTGGAGTCCAAGATCAAATCATAAGCAACCCTAATATCTAAGTAGTGTCCAGTCCTCTCTCTGCCTAGTCCATATTTTCACACTTACAGATCTGTAACAGGGGATGGGTACCACTGGCACGCAGAGAAGGAAAAGGGGCACTAGATCCTTCTTTCCTACCTTTTACATTACCTTTCTACATGAGGGATCTGCATTCATAAGTCACTCTGAATTTTCTACATATAATTTTTGGGCAATAATCTATATTCACACATCAGCATTCCATCTCTGTTTCCAAAAATCCATGCTTATCACAACAGAATATAATGATTGCATGGCAATAGTCCCCAAACTTATTCTCAATATAGTAAGATTGCATCCCAACCCCAACTCTTATGTAAATAACATATAAAGCAGGTATGTGGACATATCAAGGTACAATTAATACTAAAGAAAACTATTCTCTACTCGTGAAGTTACAAATCTTTAAAAACTTGCTTTTGAGCAGGCTGGAGTTGCAATCCTAGTATCAGACAAAATTGACTTCAAATTAAAAAAGGTAAGAAGAGACAAAGAAGGTTACTACATACTAGTAAAAGGATCTCTCCAACAGGAAGAAATAACCATCCTAAATATCTACACGCCAAATGCAGGAGCACCCAACTTCATCAAACAAACACTACTGGCTCTAAAAACATTCATAGACCCAAACACAATGATAGTGGGGGACTTTAACACTCCACTATCACCTCTGGACAGATCAACACGCCAAAAACTGAACAAAGAAACCACAGAACTAAACAATTGCATAGACCAACTAGACTTAATCGACATCTACAGAATATTCCACCCAGCAAGGACAGAATACACATTCTTTTCGGCAGCACACGGAACATTCTCCAAAATAGATCACATCTTAGGGCACAAAGAAAATCTGTACAAATTCAGAAGTATCAAAATCATTCCCTGCATTCTTTCAGACCACAATGGAATAAAATTAGAGCTCAACTCATTCAGCCACCACAGAAAATCCCACAATTCATGGAGACTAAAGAACACACTGCTGAACCATCAGTGGATCATTGAAGAAATTAAAACAGAAATTCAAATGTTTATGGACTTCAACCAAGTTGAGGGCACAAAGTACCAGCTCCTTTGGGACACAGCAAAGGCAGTACTCAGAGGAAAATTTATATCTCTGAGTACATACATCAACAAACTGGAGAAACAGCAACTCAGTAATTTAAGGAAGCACCTTAATTTTCTGGAGAGAGAACAGCAAGCCAAACCCCAAGTCAATAGACGGAAGCAAATAATTAAAATCAAATCAGAATTAAATCAATTAGAGACGAAAAAAACCATCGAAAGAATCAACAAAACAAAGAGTTGGTTCTTTGAAAAAATCAACAAGATAGACAGACCCCTGGCAAACCTGACCAAAGAACGAAGGCAGCACACTCAAATAAACAAGATAAGAGATGAAACAGGTAGCATCACCACAGAAATAACCGAAATTCAGAAAATAATAAGGGACTATTTTGCAAACCTTTATGCCAACAAATTCGAGAACTTGGAAGAAATGGATGATTTCCTAGAAAAAATTGATACCCCCAAACTCAACTATGAAGACTTAAACCTTCTAAACAGACCCATATCCAGTATTGAAATAGAAACAGCAATAAATGATCTCCCATCCAAGAAAAGCCCAGGTCCAGATGGATTCACCGCAGAATTCTACAAGGCCTTCAAAACAGAACTCACTCCAGTATTTCTCAATCTCTTCAATGAAATTGAAAGAGAACGTTCACTGCCAGACTCATTTTATGAAGCCAGTATAACCCTCATCCCAAAACCAGGCAGAGACTCATCACGGAAAGAGGACTACAGACCAATCTCCCTGATGAACATAGATGCAAAAATTCTCAACAAAATTCTGGCCAATCGACTTCAACAGGTCATCAAAAAAATCATACACCACGATCAAACTGGATTCATCCCAGGGATGCAAAGCTGGTTTAATATACGCAAGTCAATTAATGTAATCCACCACATCAACCGGAGCAAGGTAAAGAACCACATGGTTTTATCGCTGGATGCGGAAAAAGCGTTCGATAAAATCCAGCACCCAGGGCTAAAAGCCCTGGAAAAACTGGGATTCCAGGGAACATTCCTGAATATAATCAAGGCAGTTTATGACAAACCAACAGCAAGCATAACTCTAAATGGTGAAAAACTAAAGCCATTCCCTTTAAAATCAGGAACAAGGCAGGGATGTCCACTCTCTCCCCTGCTCTTCAACATAGTACTAGAATTCCTAGCCAGAGCAATTAGGCAAGAAGAGAATATAAAGGGGATCCAAATAGGAAAAGATGAAGTTAAACTTTCTCTCTTCGCAGATGACATGATCCTATACCTAAAGAATCCCATAGACTCTACCCCCAAGCTACTAGAGCTGATACAAAACTTTGGCAAAGTTGCAGGATATAAAATAAACCTTCAAAAATCAACGGCCTTTCTCTATGCTAACAACCCGAAGACCGAGGCTGAAATCAGGAAAGCAACTCCTTTTGCAATAGCCCCCAAAAACATAAAATACCTAGGAATAACCTTAACCAAAGAAGTGAAAGACCTCTTTGAAGAGAACTTTAAAAGCTTGAAAAATGAAATTAAGTCAGAACTAAGAAAATGGAAAAACCTCCCATGCTCCTGGATTGGGAGGATTAATGTAATCAAAATGGCAATATTGCCAAAGGCTATCTACAAATTCAATGCAATACCCATTAATATCCCAACACCATTCTTTAATGAAATAGAGGAAGCAATCCAGAAATTCATATGGAACAATAAAAGACCTAGAATAGCAAAAACACTCCTAAGCAGAAAGAACAGTGCTGGAGGAATTACAATACCCAACTTCAAGCTGTATTATAAAGCTATAGTAATAAAAACAGCTTGGTATTGGCACCGGAACAGGCCTGAAGACCAATGGAACAGAATTGAAGACCCAGAATTAAACCCACAGAACTATGCCTACTTAATCTTTGATAAAGGAGCTAAAACAATAGTATGGAAGAAAGATAGCCTCTTTAACAAGTGGTGCTGGCAAAACTGGCTCAACACATGCAACAAACTAAAACTAGATCCTTATATATCACCCTGCACCAAAATCAATTCCAAGTGGATTAAAGACCTTGAAATCAAAACAGGCACCCTGAAGACACTAAAGGAAGGAGTAGGAGAAACACTTGGGCTCCTTGGCACAGGACAGAACTTCCTTAACAAAGACCCTGAAAGGCTACAAATCAAAGAAAGGTTGGACAAATGGGACTGCATCAAACTCCAGAGCTTCTGCACGGCAAAGGACATAGCTCTCAAGATAAACAGAAAGCCCACAGACTGGGAGAAGATCTTTACCGGACATTCAACAGACAAAGGCCTCATCTCTAAAATATATGCAGAACTAAAAAAATTACCTTCTTCCAAAACAAAACTGCAAAGAACCAATAGCCCCCTCATCAAGTGGGCTAAAGACTTACAAAGAAACTTCTCTGATGAGGAAATGAGAATGGCCAATAGACATATGAAAAAATGCTCTACATCACTGGCCATAAAGGAAATGCAAATCAAAACAACATTGAGATTCCATCTCACCCCAGCAAGAATGTCATATATCAAGAAAACTAATAATAACAATTGTTGGAGGGGATGTGGCCAAAAGGGAACCCTACTTCATTGTTGGTGGGAATGTAAACTGGTTCAGCCACTCTGGCAAGCAGTATGGAGATTCCTCAGAAGGCTCAATATAGAACTCCCCTATGACCCAGCAGCCCCACTGTTGGGTATCTATCCAAAAGCCCACAAACAAAATCACAGTAATGCCACCAGCACAACAATGTTCATCGCAGCACAATTTGTCATAGCGAGAAGCTGGAACCAACCCAGATGCCCCTCCATAGATGAATGGATCAGGAAAATGTGGTACATTTACACAATGGAATTTTATGCCTCTATCAGAAAGAATGACATTGTTCCATTTGTAAGGAAATGGAAGGACTTGGAAAAAGTTATACTAAGTGAAGTGAGCCAGACCCAAAGAAACATGGACTCTATGGCCTCCCTTATTGGGAATAATTAGTACAGGTTTAGGCAAGCCATAGCAGAGCATCACAAGGCCAAATAGCTATACCCTTAGAAACACATAAGATGATGCTAATTGAAATGAACTCCATGTTATGGAAACAAGTGATATATCACAGTTGTAACTACTTTCAACGTCCTATGTGTATGTGTAGTTTCTATTATTGATAATGTTTTGTATCACCTTCCTATGTTTGTACCTACACTATCTCTGTAATCTTATCTGAGTATATTGGAAACCGTGTTTACTGGTATTGGAAGTAGGAAATTCAAAGGGAATACCAAATTCGAGAGACACAGGGTAAAAAAAGAGAAATAACTACAAAAGCAATACTTGCAAAACTGTTTGGTGTAAGTGAACTGAACACCTGGGGGGGGGAGGGAAAGGGGGGGAGGGAGGGGGGCATGAGGGACAAGGCAACAAACAGTACAAGAAATGTATCCAATGCCCAACGTATGATACTGTAACCTCTCTGTACGTCAGTTTGATAATAAAAATTTGATAAAAAAAAAAAGCAAACTTGCTTTTGAGATAGAAATTTATGATGGAGTTCACAGAAAAATAGCACGAAGCAAGAATCACCATAATGAGTCGTCTTCACCCATCCTTACATGGGAAAGTAGAAATGATCTCCTTTCCTATTGTTCGTACCTACATTGTCGTGTTTCCCTAAATTAATCCTTGTTAAACTCCAAAAAATATTAATGAGTTTCCAAATATAAGTATCAACAACAACAATAACTTGGGCTGGTGGCCAACTTATTGACTTAGGATCTGTTGTTACCTGTTGCTTCTCCACACTAGGTTTCTGAATGGAGTCTCTAGAGTTAGACGGTAGTAGACACCCCTGCCCTTCAATGTCATTGACAGATATCCTAAGGGATGCTTTTTATACTGCCCTTAACCCTGAAGCCATCTCTGTGTAGGTTCCAAGACTCTCTGAGACTTCACTGAAATCAGATGATTGGAGCCAAGTTCCTCTAGTTCTTGTACTGTTTCATTCTTATGGATTATTTCTCAAAACCAAAAGGTACCACTTCATAACTGAATTACATTGGGTCTTAAGTACCAACTGATGAACTGAATGGAAATATATACAGAGCATATATATATGCGTATAAAATATATATTTATAAATAAAATATATCAATGTCATGCAAAGTATCATTTCTTGAATATGATCAGCTCTACCTTCTTGAATTTGATCCACACGTTCTGATTTTAGATCTTCAATTGTAATACCCCCAGCCATGACTTGATCTACCAAAATGAGAGGAAAAATCTCATATTGAATTGAACACAAAATCACAATTGAAACTTACCAATTATGGTCAAATTTAAGGAAACTATAATTTCCAAGATGTGAACTATTAATGTCAGCAATTAATTTGACAAATTCCACATCTATTCCAATTAAAACACTGAAAATTTTAAATTATACGTTTGCTTCTAGATACGGTTTTGAGAATAAAGTTCTAGGTCAAGCCAATAGCTAATAATTGAGTTCTAGATAATCACCAAAGGCATTCTTATTAAATTTATGAAAAAGTAAAAGTATGATTCGGTATGAATTCATTATAATTATTCACTTCTATTAAATTTAGGACTATGAAGAAAAATATGATGAATTAGAAATGATATTTTCTTACTAATATTACTTATAAGACTAAACTTAGGGCTGGGAGGTAGCTCAGTGGCAAAGTGCTTGCCTTGCAAGTGCAACTTCCTGGGTTCGATCCCCAGTACCAAAAAAAGAGACCAAAAAGCTATATATTCCTCTAAATAGATTTGTCATGTAGGATTTTTAAAGTAAAAAGAGAAATTTAAAATGAAATGCATATGTGTAAAAATCCTTCACATTCAATGTTACTGGTGTCCATAAGTAAATTCTTAAATTAAATTAAAACATATTTTATATAGTATGGCCAAATTATTAATCATGGTATATATATCTATCTATCTATAATCCTGAGATGTGTCCTAATACACATCTCAGTTGTTATTACTCTAGTTATAAAATTTAGCTAAAGTTTATGACTAATATAAACTTATTAATTAATTAATAACAACTTAGTAACAACTGCCATTTTTAATTTGGGAAATGTGTTTCCTAAATTATTTTCTTATCCTTTCTAATTAAAATATAACAAAATACATGTGAAACGGTTTTAACATAAGAACATTTCGTGTAATGGCTATAACTTGTTGAATAACAAAATCATCTTCACTGTTCGCTGTTTGTTTTGTGCTACAAGTGGAACTTGAACTCAAGGTCTCACACATTTCACTTGGGTTTTTTACTTAAGGCTGGCCTTTTAGCACTTGAGACATACTTCATCTTCCCCATTTCTGTTTACATTTTGCTCTCTGTATTTCTTGTACAGAAATTTAAAAATTATTATAACTCTACTTGCAATTATTTTACAAAACAAAGCTACACTTGCCCAAACTTTCCTCAGTGTGGGATTGATTGATTTATAGTTTAATTAAGTACAATTTTGTGGGACTCATTTATAAACTGAAAATTGCGTAACAAATGATATCCTATTTTCCCATTTGTCTTCACAATATTGAATTACAAGTTGTCACTAATTCTTGTGAACATGTTGGTGGTAGCATTTGCTTAGTTTTTGCATTTTAAGAGTGTTTACGAATCTTGATATGTCTTTATTTTTGTATTGAAATTCTGTGTATATAGTTAAGTAAGGGTCATTATCATAGCCTTATCTATCTTCTGTTTTACTCAATTATTTAATTGAGTTGAGGCACTCTTTTGCAAGACAAACTTTAGAGTACATTTTGCAAAATTATAAAAACACAAGCAATAAGCTGTTGGTTTTCTAACTAGATGTGAGTTTATATACATGTTAATTTGGTATATTCTCTTAGAAGAATGGATAGCTTCCAAATTCGTCATTTTATTTTCTTATAAAATTTATCATTTTATAACTAGCATATGAATCTTTATCATAGTTTCTCTATCATATGAATCTAATATATTTCCTCATTGTTATTATGTATTTTATCACTTTGTTTTATTTGGCTCTACTCAGTGCCATATAGGAATAGTCTTGTTCTTTGGCCACATTTTAGCCACTTTACTGGGAATTCATATGGTTAGGAAATATTTAACTATTTTCAGTTTATAACAAAGAAGTCCAGCCATCTGTAATAAGAGTGTTTTGTGGCCTCTTCTAATAATAATAATAACAACAACAACCAGAGGATACTTTGCTTTTCCTGCTACATTGGCTAGACATTTTACAAGGACATTGAAGGTTAAATCCAGGGAAATGCATGGGCCAGTCAAGTTCTCCACCATTGACCTTTATAAGATAGAGAAAGGCTAAATTGCCCATAATGTCCATTAATATGTTATCCTTTCGCCTCAGCCTATTGAGCAGTTAACCACCATGCAAAGCTTGGTTAGACATTTTTTTTTCCTTATTGTCAAAGTGAAGTACAGAGGGGTTACAGTTTTGTATGTAAGGAAGTGAGTACATTTCTTTTCCGACTTGTTACCTCCTCCCTCATTCCACTCCCAGCCCCCAGCCTCCTGCTTTCCAAATAGTTTTGTAAGTATTGCTTTTGGAATCGTTTGTCTTTCTATCCTTTGTCTCTCAATTTTGGTATTCTCTTTCCCTTCCCTAGTTCTAGTACACGCATATACTGTATCCAGGGAACTAGGCTCAGATACAGTGATAGCAGAGGTAAAACCATGGGAAGGGAATATGAGAGAAAAAAAAAGGGTACTGTTTCACATGGCATGTTGAAAATAACTACAGCAATGATATACCACTTATTTCCATAACGTGGAGTTCATTTCACTTATCATCATCTTATGTGTTCATACAGTCATAACTATTGAGCTATTGTGATCTTCTGCTATGACTAACCTAAACATGTACTAATTATTCCCTATGAGGGAATTGATTAGACGTTTTATAATAATATTTCCTTTAAAAAACCAGAGATAGAAATATTATCAAATTTCCTATTTTAATTACATTTTATTATACAATAAAATGTAAAATTTTTCATTAGTAAAACACTTTTTAAGTTAAAGGATTATTTGTCACGATAACAAATTAGGAATAACTATTTCTATTTACAGGAAAAATTAAAATACACAAGTTGTTTTTTCTTCCATCTGTTTAACAATATTTATTGTCACATAATGATCTGAAATTGAACTCAAAAACTTCAAGAGATAGGTAGATAGAATGGGGAGAATGATGGATGTGATGACTCTGGTTAAGGTATAATATTTACATAAATGGACATGTTGAACTAAAACCATTTCATATAACTACTTAAAGAAAACAAAGGAAAAAGAGAAAACAATTAGAAATTAGGGATTGTACTATATGCCCTATGATTGTCAACAGATTTGCATGCTAGGAGGAACAGAGTGAGAGAATGAGAGAGAGAGAGAGAGAGAGAGAGAGAGAGAATGTATATATGGAAATGCTGCTACTGGAAAGCAATAGTAATAGGAGAAAGAAAATGTAAAAGAAGAGCTTGTGTAAAAGGTACAGGAAACATTTTAACACAGCTAAAGCCAAGTAAACCATGTTTTTCTGTAATTTAATCCATTTTTCCCAGAGTACATATAAATCTGTAAGGAGCTGGGCACCAATGGCTCATGCCTGAAATCCTAGCTCTCAGGATGCTGAGATTAGAGGATCACAGTTCAAAGCCAGCTGAGGCAAGAAAGTCCATAAGACTCTTATCTCCAATAAACCACCAGAAAATCCTAAGTGGTGCTTATGGCTCAAATGGTAGAGCCCTAGCCTTCAGCTGAAGAGCTCAGAGACAGTAGGCCCAGAGTTCATGGTCTCCCTCATTGGCAATAATTAGTATATGTCTAGGATAGTCCTAGCAGAGGATCACAGTAGCTCCATGACTGTGTACATATGACCATATAAGATGACGCCATGTGAAATAAACTCCAAGATAGGGAAACAAGAGGTTTTCATTGTTGTTTTTAATGAACTATGTGAAATTATTTCTTTTGTCTTTCATTTTTCTTTCCTGTGGTTCAACCCCATGTGGTCACTGTATTTGATTTTGGTACCCTGGGCAATGTATATACGTTTATCTGAATTAGGGAAGGAAAAGGGAACAGCAAAATGGTGAGTCAATGGACAAGGGCGAACAAATGCAACAGCGATACCCTCAAGGCAATCTGTTGGAAACTAACCGCACAACTTGTCGGGGTGGGGGGCCTGGGAAGGAGGGGAGGGTAAGTGGGAGAAAAATAAAGGAGAGGATAGCAAGTTTGACAAGAAATGTACTCACTACTTTACATATGTAACTGTAACCCCTCTGTACATCATGTTGACAATAGAATTAAATTTAAAAAACAAAACACTATAAAGAGCCATATTGTGAAAATTTGAAACCCATGTCCAATTATATGACTGGAGAGAATGTATCTACCGCTCCACTCATTGATTAGATGATAATCATAGTAGTGGATCCCATATATGCTTTCCTTCTAAATTATTTTGTACTAGGTGTTTAATTAATAACAAAAATGCTATTACTCATTTATTATAAAAAACAAACAGAACATGAGTTTGATATCAGTGTGCAACTGCATTTCAAATTTGCATACAAAGACCTAAGATTACTTGCTAATTTTATACACACCAAGCTTGTCCACAGGTTGTTTCTTTTGCTTCTTAATTGGCGGATACTCTTCTTTCAATGTTGAGGGTATTGGCAAAACCTTTCCATCAATCTTCGGAACCACTTGCTTTTCTACAGAACAGAGGAATGAAGTTCATGTTGAACAGGCATACTTTCACTATAATATACAGAGGAATTAAACATTTTAGTTTATGAATATAAATTATTTTGTTTATTGGATGTTTTGAACAGTATTACAGATACTTATATGTTTAAATTCATTTTTACTTGTTGAAATCATATTTTAAAGTTCAAAAATATTTGCTATTAAAAAAAGAAAAACTTGTTGTTTCCATATCTCGGAGTTCACTTTGATTATCATAGTTTTACATGATAATATGTACATAGCTATTGAGCTATTATGATCTTATGCTAGGACTATCCTAGACACATACTAATTATTACAAATGATCGAAACCATGGAGCCTGTGTTTCTTTGAATCTGACTTACTTCATTTAATATGATTTTTCCCAAGTCTCTCCATTTCCCCACAAATGGGGCTTTTTTCTTTGTTGTTGTTTTTCTTTGTTTTATCTCTAGTTGTCACTGTTTTCTATTTTGGTACCCTGTGCCATGTATATACGTTTACCTGATTTGGGGAATGGGGAAGAGGAATAACAAAATGGCGAGACAAAGGATGAACCAATGCAACAGTGATACTCACAAGACACTCTGTTGGAAATGAACTTTACACCTTGTGGGGAGGGGAGTTGAGGGGGAGAGAAAATGCTAGAAAACAAAGGAGTGGGTGACATTGACAAGAGATGTACTCATTACCTTACATATGCAACTGTAACCCCTCTGACCTTGAAGAACATGAACTGTAATTTATATGCATATACATATTGTAGCTTATAAATTATTAAGTGAAATGAAGAGAGGGATTTACACATGCACCCCAGTAGTGATATAGAAGAAAAACATATAGGAAAGATGCAGAAATGGCATATTAATAATTACCAGCAAAAAATATATGACTGAAGACATGTTCATAATCAGAAAATAAACTTTTGAATTTAACTAGAAATCATTTATAAAATTTATAGTTGATTACTTACTATCCAGTTTCTTACTTAGAACTTCCTCCTCAGGCAATAGATTTTCAGGTGATACACTTTCCTTCTGGATTTTAAAAGCGATTGCTAATTAGAAAAAACAAACATGTGGAATGGACCTTAGGAAATATATGTGTCTGGTGTTCATGAGTGTGTGCATAAGCAGAATTATTACTTTGCAATTACTGACTAAGCAAACAGCCACCAGAAGCTAGTCATAGTTTCTCTATTTGCATCTGGAATTTTAATTTTAGATATTGATGTGCAAGTATACTAAAAATTAACTCAACAAACAGATGCATTTAATTACTAAGTAGAGAAATAAGTGAGCTATGAAGTCTCTAGACTGCTAATGCATAATATGTACTGTTTAGTTTTCTCTCCTACAAAATTACATGTAACTTACCATATACTATATCTGTTATGAAAATGATCAAAACCCTTTGAATGAAAACTGGGAAAATTAGTTCATTACTTTAGAAACGTTGGCTTAGATGAAATATATCATAAACTGGATTTTGAGCTTTAACTTATTTATATTTAATATACATTCATAGACAAACCAAAGGAAATACATATAAAAATGTGTCTTCACTACCGCATTTTTGCACCTGCAAAATATCCCAAACCACCTAGATGTTAAAGTATAAGAGAGATCGACTGAATACGTGATATATGCTACAAAATTATGACATAGTATAAACTATTGTGTATAGTGTTTAAACAATGGTGTATATTTATGTAAGAACAATGAAAATTACTTGTATATAAACTGAGATGCTTTCTAGGTGATAATGGTAAATGGTTCAAAACCTGCCTGGGCAGGAAAGTCTGTGAGACTCTTATCTCCAATAAACTACTCCAAAAAAAGCTGCAAGTAACACTGTAGCTCAAGTGGTAGGGTGCTAGCTTCGAGCTCAGAGAGGCTCAGGAACAGCATCCAGGCCCTGAGTCCAAGCTGGCAAATAAAAGCAACAAAAACAACTTAAATCCGTGTTATCTACTATAGAAATTATGGATGAAAGGGAAACAATTAGAAAAAATAGATATAGAGTACATTAATATTATCAAAGTGAAATACCAGAAAGATGGGCAAGAAAACAACATATACAATGTTCTCAAGGCACCTGAACGGTCGAAATACAGAGTATGGGGTTTAAGACCTTAGATTTATGCTATTAAATCAATCTGGAGTCTCTTGTGGTTTGTAGGCTGATATGGAGTCAACATTTTTCTGGCAAAATATTAATGAGACACCATCACACGCAATAAATCGAGTGGGGTGACATACATCTGTTATCTCAGGAACATGAGAGATACCAATGGGAGAAATACAGCTGGCTCTGGCAAAATTATGACAGAATGCGAACCCCTCTTTTAAAAATTGAAGCAAAAAAAGAAACATAATATAGTCATTTGGGAAAAATCTCTCCTCTGGTTCAACTACTGAGCTTTCATTTGTTTAGACCTGAGGAGGAATTAGTAATCTCACTGATCTTAGAAAGTGAGCGTAGCAGCTTCAACAACGTGACGCTAATTTTAGAGCTCGATAACAGCAAGGTTTGAGGAGGAATAGAAGATGGTTTTGAGATAGAGAAGTGCAAATACCCGAGAATATTTGCATTTATGAGATATTTGGTCCACACATGATAACTTGGATGACACTGAATAACATAAGCAGACTATCTTGCTAGATATATGTATACACATATAAATATATACACACATATATACATGTATATACAAATACACATATATATGAGTCATTTGGTGTTCTCTTAGGTATAATGAGGAAAATAAATGGTGAATGAGGTGATTCAGGCTACTCCTCCTGATTACTGGTTCACTACATTTTTTTCATAAGGGCGTGATGATTTGTCTTCAAACAATCCCCATATTTACTATCAAATACTTATGTTTGGGAAAAGTAACTGTTAAAGAGACACCAGCAATGCATGTATAAGACTATAGTTTGAAACCCTTCATCTGGAGCATCTGAATGAACACTAAGAAAGATACTTGTGGGTCTGATTATTCAACAATAGGCTCCTAAACAGAGTAGTGGGGAAATGTCTCACCAATTAACTCATGGTTAGGTAGAGGACATGGACGCCAACACGCTGCTCTACTGCAATAGGCAAATATAATGACACTGATTGTATTATCTCTTCTTCTCACAGTACATCTTAAACAAAATTGGTGAGGTTTCAGCATGGATCCCCAAATCTCAACTTGCAATTTTTTTTTAAATGAAGTTATGCTACTGGACCTAATTCCCTCATGCAGTATCATGGCTCCAAATTAAGAGATGGTGGGTGCACTTCTTGAGTTTTTTGAGTGCTGGTGCAAATTAACTGTAATCTTCAAAATCTTTGACACTGTGTTGACAAGGCTAAGGATTGAGTCATGTTCCCTCCAAAAATATGTTAAGGTCTTAGTTCCATATCATAATGTAGTCTTATAATGAAAAGAGAAGACTTACGGTAAGATATTCAATCATCTGTTCAGGAGTTATCCTGAACATAAAGTTCAGAAATATAAATGTTACAGGTTGTGGTAAGGTCTCAGTGGCTTATGCCTGAAATCCTAACTATTTAGGAAGCTTGGATCTGAGGATGGGGTTTGAAATCAGCTTGAGCAAGAAAGTCTGTGAGACTCTTATTTCGGATTAATTGCCAAACAGCTACAAGTGAACCTGTGGCTTAAGTGAGTGCTAGCCTTGAGAGAAAAAAAATGTTCAGGGACAAAACCTAGGTCCCCTGGTACAGCCACAGAAGGGCACTAATGAAATAAACCAAAAAAATAAAAATTAAAAACATGTTGACAACATGGATTCTTTCATCCATTTGCCTGATTTACATTTGCCTGATTTTCATTTCCATAATAGATGTCAGTGATGCCACTGCTTAGTAACAGGAGCCTATCCGAGGAAGACACTGCTACAGACCACAGGGACTTATAAGTGCTAGAATAGCTGAAAACACTCAACCTGTCCAAGACAATTATTATCTTATTATTAGACTTGGTGACTTCTGAAAGCATCATTATAGTTATGTAATAACCTTATGGCGAAAATTACATTAAAAACATATATGACTTTCTTGAAATAGGTACTCAAATTTTGTGTGAAAGTGTTTCCTATAAAAACAAATGCTCAAATACATTTGAGCTGATGACATTTTCCTGATGACTTTCACAATAATATAAAATTGAGAAAATCATTGTACTTACTACTAACGTTTGCCTCTTCTTTTGTTTGATTCTTTAATTGCTCTTGGGTATCCGATTGTAATTCTTCTTCTTCCAATGGAAGATTCTTATCTGATATTTCATCATGACCTGAATTAAGAGAGAAACTCTAAAGCAATCTGAGAAATGTGGTATTGAGGATGTGACTAATGCTAACGTCTGTGCAGAACTCCATGTATCTTGACCTCTGTTTCTATGCAAAGTGTCTTTTATCGGGTTACCTTTGCTTCATCAAATCCATGCGCACTACATAGTCTTCCCTATAGCATCTGACCCGTGTACAAATCTCTTCTATGGTATAAAACAGAGCATTGCCCAAGCTGTGGCTGGCTCCTGTCTAGACTGTACCTTTATATTATTCCAGTAAGCAAATCATATTAATTATAAGCTTAAGCTTGGGTTTGGTTTATTATATTAATCGATCAATTGAAAATAATCTCTCTGTCTCACTCCCTCACTCTCTGTCTGTCTCTGTGTTTCTCTTTCTCTGACCAATTTTCTCCAACAGTGAATCTCAGGTCATCCCTAAATTTCAGCTACCTTGTGTATTGTGCCCCTTCTATTCCAGACCTGAAGTCACTCTACCACCCTGACCATGATCCTTTGGAACAATTTGCCCTTCATCTCAATGTATGACAAAATCCTTTCCAAAACCGCCTTCTGGGCTTGGATAGGCTCTGGAGAAGCCGCCCAGTTGATGATTGAGCCAACAGAAGAAGAGCACTGGACAGGTCAGAGACCCACTATATTTTAGATGCACAATTATCTAGGATCCTCTGAAAAGTGTATTATTTTAAGAAGACAATTATTCACTAGTTCTTGGCATTATGAAATACCACAGGGCCTATAACAATAAAATAACCCTAAGGAAAAAAATACAAACTGAAGTCTACCAATTTTTCATTAATCATGGGAGGAAATTCCCCCTTTACTTAAGGGAAATAATTTTTCTAAGCTACATGATTATACACAAAGTGAAAAGACCTTCTAATGAGCTTAACTTAGAATGAAATTACAATTTTATTCTTACCTGAAAGTTGTCTCCTTGTGGTACTTGGTTGTTTCTTTAGTTGTAGTTCTAATTTTGAGAATGATTCTTGAAGCTTAGTGATAAGGCTTTCATACGGGTCTACTTGAGGAGCTACATAAAGAGATACATTCAATTCACTTACGAAATCTATTTGAAATTCTAAAGTTTCAAATCTGTGACAGGTGCATGGCAATGTTTTGTCTTATTTCGTGAGTTTTTAAAAAGAACACAAATCTCTCAGCTTCACTTCGCCAGTGCCTTAGGAGATTAGAGAACTCAGGTAGTTTTCTCCTGTTAGCAGGCATGTAATCCTTGTAAGCGGACATGTGATGGGACCTAGTTCTACCAGCCCTCCAACAAAACACTGTGATATTCTCCTGTAAGCCCACGTGAGTTACCAGCTCTGTTGACTCACATGTAGCAACATGGCCATTTACACAGATGAGGTACAAGCTCCTGAAACACAAGCGAAATCCCTGAGTCAAACTGCGATTTTCCAATCTGTTCCAGAAGATGAACCTGCCAAATTTGCTGTTTTCACATTAACAAATAAAGGGGATGCACCATTTGTGTGCCTATTCTTCTACGGGCAAGCTCATCCTTCTTGGTGAAATTCTGATTGCAACTATCTATTAATTTACCAATAAGCTCTTTCGATTAAGTGGGTCTGAACAAACCATCTTTCATAGGCCATGCAGCTGGCTTTCGACGCCTCCTTTTTCCCTATGGTCTGTAGTTGACTTACAAGTCTTTGTCAGATTTTGGTTCACAAATAAAAATATGAAAAAACTTTACTGGACAGGTCAGTGAGGTGAATTATTCCTTTAGGCCTTTAACTTCTTGGACCTGGCATAAGGATGCATGCTCTGCTGGAGACTAACCACACAATCAAAATTGTGAAATATTGCAATGACCAGAAAAACATACTACACAAAATGTGGTTACATCTGTAAACTCGGGCTTGAGCTTCAGGGTAGTCTGGCCACAAAGCAAGTTCCAGAAAAGCATAGGATAAGTAGGAGGATTATGTCTCAAGAGAGAAAATAAATTAAAGTCATCTATAATTTTATAGTTACCTTCAAGTCTTTGTCTTCTAAAAATACGTCGTCTCCTAATCCTCAATTTAGTGTTTGATGTTAACATTTGATATTCAGGTGTGGTATCTTCAAGTGATTCTTCATCTTGAAGTGTATAGAAATAATCATTTAGTCCACTAAAGAGAATTATTTAGTCCAATAAATTAAAAAACTTATAAAATCACTCAATTTCCAATTTAGAATAAATCACATCTGTGTCATGTGAGATGTTACCAGATATGATGAAGTGAGTTTCTACAATTTTATGTTAAACTTTCTCATTTCACAAATACTTCTAGGCATTATATAAATTTATTTTCTATTTTTAAATTGTGTATATATTGTAGATAATACAGAACTTATAGATTAGGCAATAGAAATGCATATAAAATGGTTATATGTTGAAATTACAAAACAATCAAAATTACATAAACACTCAAGCATAGAAGACTAGCTATGCAAGTTTATCTTTAAGCAATTGTACAGAAGTGTTACCACTCAAGAAATGAGTTTGTAAGTACAATGCATCTTGACTGAATGTGTGGTTGATTCATACAAGAATAATCAGTTGGGAAATGACTGCACACAAATCACAGATGCCTGGTGAAATTTCTGGACATAATAAAATGACAGCTTTGGAGATATAGTGCAAAAGCTTTTAGAATCATCCTCCTAATTTAGATTAGTTAATGGCATATTTGCATGTGAGGTTTCTAGAAACAATTCTTTCAGTGACGCTACACCAGAATAAAAGACCATTTCTTCCAGATTCTCAAATTTGTTAGCATATAAGTTTACCAAATATTCCCTTATTCAGAAATTAGTTGTTTCTGTGGTGATGTTTCCAGTCTCATCTCTGACTTTGTTTATTTGAGTGTGCTGGCTTCATTTTTTGGTAAGATGTGCTAGAGGTCTATCGATTTTGTTAATTTTTTCAAAGAACCAACTCTTCGTTTTGTTGATTCTTTCTATGGTTTTTTGGACTCTACGTCATTTAATTCTGATTTAATTTTAATTATTTGCTCTGTCTATTGGCTTGGTGTTTGGCTTTTGCTCTTTTTCAAGGAGCTTCAGTGCATCATTAAATTGTTGGATTGAGATTTCTCCAATTTGTTGATGTAGAAGCTCAGAGCTATAAATTTTCCTCTGAATACTGCCTTTGCTGTGTCCCCAAGGAGCTGGTACTTTGTGTGCTCATGTTGGTTAAATGCCATAAACATTTGAATTTCTGTTCTGATTTCTTCAATGACCCACTGGCGGCCCAGTAATGTGTTGCTCTGTCTCCATGAATTAAAGAATTTTCTATGGTGGCTTTGAGTGTTGAGCTCTAATTTTATTCCCTTGTGGTCTGAGAGAATGCAGGGAATGATTTCTAGATTTCTGAATTTGTAGATATTTGCTTTGTGCCTTAAAATGTGATCTATTCTTGAAAATGTTCCATGTGCTGCCGAGAAGAACGTATATTCTGGAGTTGCTGGGTGAGATATTCTGTAGATTCGGTTAAGTCTAGTTGATATATGCAATCATCTAGTACTTGTCAAGGATAGTTCTAGCAGAGGAGAAGACGAGCTCAAGAGCAATGTACATATGATCACATAAGATGACCCTAAGTGAAATGAACTACAAGATTTGGAAATAAGTGGTTTATCTTTGATGTTGTTATTTCCAATATACCCAATGAAATTATGCCTTTTTCTTTTGTCTTTCTTCCCCATGCTTTTACTCCTGTTGTCGCTGTAACTGACTTTGATGTGCTGAGTATTGTATGTACATTTATTGGAACTAGGGAAGGGGAACATCAAAATGGAGAGACAAAGGGTAAAAGGCAGACCAATGCAACAGCAATACTTAGAAGACAGTATGCTGTAAACCAACTGTACAACTCAGGAGTGTGTGGGCAGGGAACCAGAGAAGGAGTAGGGTGGGAGAAAAATGAAGGAGGAGGTTTAAAACGTTTGATAAGAAATATACTCACTGCCTTACATATGAAACTGTAACCCCTCTGTACATTACCTTGACAATAAAAGAAATGCAACAACAAAAAAGACCACAGGGTCTCCTAATAGACAGCTACTCCCCCTAGGCTGTTCTAATTCTCAATTGCTATTCGAGTTACAGATTCGGGAACATATCCGTTCACTGATTAGAGACTACAATACGCGGTCACTAATATAGAACAGCAACACTAGATGGAGTTTTGAATCCATAATCTTCAAAGCCACAGCTGTTCAGATCGATTGCTGATAGTTTCTGCTTCCTAATCAGTATAATATAAGGTGTTTGACTGTTTTTTTTCTTCTCTGCCATGATGAACTAAACCAATGTAACTTCAAACCAAGAGTAATTTAGTTCTTTTGTAGTCTGTTCGGTCAGGTATTCTCACAGTGATAAATAAGAAACCAGCAGAGAAATTCAGTACTAAGCTTATGGTTACATTCTGGCTCCTAAACATGTAGCTCTGAAGCCTTTCAAACTAGGCTTATTATAAAAATAATAAGAGCCATGAGATCTATTTGCCCAGTAAGTAAGGTAGTTTTTGAAGAGAAACAATGGAAAACTATACATGCTGACAAAGGAAAGATGTACGCATATCACAGAGTATTTACCATGAGGCCAAACTAAGCATTCCTCGCTTAGGTTGTAAGGTATTTCATCATAACAATGAGAAAGTTACATAGCAATGTATGTTCGGGGGGGGGGGGGAATATGAAAGGAATTTGTTGTTGTTGTTGTTGTTGTTGCTGTTTTTTCCAGTCCTGGGGCTTGAACTCAGGGCCTGGGCACTGTTCCTGGCTTCCTTTTGCTCAGGGCTAGCACTCTGCCTCTTGAGCCACAGCGCCACTTCTGGCTTTTTCTGTTTGTGTGGTGCTGAGGAATCGAACCCAGGGCTTTATGCAGGCACTGTACTGCTAAGCCACATTCCCAGCCCCTAAAGGAATGTTTTAAAGGTCGTTATTCTTTGTATGAGAAGTTGTCTATCTTGAAGCACAGTTATCACCACGACTTTCTGTGGTCAACCCATTGCTATGAGAGATAAAGGAGTTCTTTGCAGATTTGCACAAAAGATTCTCAATAGACATCCCTTGAGCAGAATGTAAACACCTGAAATTGCTTCCAGAAAGCCATGGAGAATTTTTATTCTTGCTTTTCATTTCTTTCTTTCTTTCTTCCATATTTTCTACTTTCCTTCCTTTGCTTGCTTCCTTTTCATTCTTTTATTCTCTGTCTTTCATTCATTCTTTCTTACTCTTCTATTCTCTTCTTTCAGCTGATATTGTAGCCTGAACACCACTTTTCTTTTCAAGGACAGTGAATTCCCACTTGAGATCAACCTCTTCAACAGGAATTTTTGCTGGTTAATTGGACATAATAGTATCTTGGACTTATTTTTCTGGACTGGCGTTCAAACATGACCCTCATGTCTCAGTGTCCTAGGTAGCTAGGGTCACGGTCTGGGTCATTATGCCTTACTTTACTTACTTCTGAAACCTAGTCCAATACCATTCTCCAAAATGAAACAACAGTAATTTTTTTTTGCAGTTGATCTCCAGTTTTGCTAAACTGTAGGAAGTAATTATATTTTATATATTTGCTAAGATATGTCATAGAATATGATCTATTTGGAAGGAAGGTCTATGGGTTACTGAACAGAAGATGTATTGTATAGATGATGGATGAAAATTTATGCAAATGTCTGCTAAGTACAAGTAGATTTCAATGTCATTTAATTATGAAATATATCATAACATACATATATGTTTGCATATTTGTAAATATTAGAATGTTCTATAATATTAGAGGTAGGTAGGAAAACAGCATACTAGCATATGAACAATATCAAATGACATTATATTTGTGAATGAAGATGACACATCAAACCTCATTGGAGATTGTTAAATAATAGAGGATAGGAGGTTAGAAAAAGAAACTGTAGGCTACAGAGCCAATACTATTAAAGCGTAAAATAGTCATGGTAAATACCACAATGAAAGCGCTTTGAACAATTATTCTACATTGTATTTGTTAATATATATAAAGAAGAATGTTGACAAGATATAGTATATGCTAGATGCAGTGTGGTTCTAGTGGGACGATGAACAGAGAATAAGAGAGAGGGAATATATTCAAAATAATTTATATAAATATGTGAAAGTAGAACAAGGACATTTAAATTGGTTTGGGAATGGAAGAGGAGATGAAAGAGAGTGAAAGGGTTTTAATGCATAAAATGTCAAATTGAAACTCTTGTACAACTAATTGATACTGCTAATACACATGTAAAAACAACTCTAATATTTTCCCAAGGACTTTCACAATCTTGTTGTTCATATTATATTTTATAAACTTCTTGAAATATTCCTTACTTTCAAATTAGGGGCATAGCTTCAATTTCTTTCATAATAATTGAAAAACTCATTTGTTCAAACACCATACACTGAATATACTATTGCTATCATTTATTTAGGATTCTGCCTCATAATATATTACACTTTTGTTCAATTAAATTTCTTGATAATTTATTCCAGATTAATATATAAATATGTAAAAATAAACCAACCAAAATGAATGTCAATTAGTGGCCTAATAGCAGGATACTGAATGCTAGTGTCATAGCCATGAAGTAACCACGGGACCAGAAATAACAATGAAAGGTTTGGAATGCATTCACATTATTTTCTAGTTACTTTAAGATCTAACATTTTACGTCTAGGTACATATTTCTATTAGGTATATATTTCTATAGAAATGCATATTTCTATAAAATGTATACTCAAATACATATTCTTTGGAAAGATACACTGATGACTTTAATTGAAAGTACTTTTATATTAACCTGCAATTATTATACTTACTATTATACTTACTTTCCATATCAGACCATTCTCTCTCTAATTCTGTGTCAGGATATTCAAGAACAGCATTTTCACCTGATTCTTCATGAGCAACATAAACAGATACATTTAGTGTATGAAGTACAATATTAGTTCTATTGTTTAAGAAAAATCCTTTCAAATTTATAACTACTACACTTTGATGTAATCAGAAAATGATCATGAAAGTTATAGTAGGTAAGTATCAAAGTAATTTCCAAAATGTAAAAACATTTATTTCTTAAGTTAACTTCCTATATTCATCTCTAGATTCCTGTTTATATTTATACTTCAATTTAATATCATGAACAATAGACCAAAGCAATTAAAACATGTATATGTATATGGTTATAACTACAATATTGCTGCAATTACATAATATTAAAAAACCTTGTAAATGTTTAGTCATGGAGATAAAGAATACACTATGAGGAAGAAGCATTTAAAATTCTGGTAGGTAATGAGTTAAATGAAAATCTCAATAAACTGGCATAGAGGAGTTCCCTGAAGAGTATGAAAAATATTGAAAATAGATAGTTTATGGATACTACCATGGCTTCCTCGTAAGCTCAAAAGTAATGAGAGACATAGGAGGCCTCCTGTACAGTTTGAACTAAAGGTATTAATAGGCATCCACTGATTTAAACATCCTTGGCAGTTTGGAAGGGAGGATGAGAAATGAAGGTGTGACAGAGGGGGTAAGCCTAATCAAAGTGCATCGAGCAGCTATATGGACATGTCCAATTGAAGCATATTTACAACCGAAGTGAAACTTAGTTTTAAAACAAGGAAGTATCCACTCTCATACCATTTCCTGGGACTTTCATGGTTTTGCTCTTCATATTCCTCCTTACAGTTTTCTTAGAATATTTTAATAGTAAGGGGCATAGGTTTATTTTCTTCTATAATTATTGAAAAGTTATTCATTTCTAATCATACATGTAGAATCACATTGACATTATTTATTTAAGATAAAGCTTCATTATAAATTACATTTATTTTTTAAATTAAGTGTATTGATCATTTAGCATGGACTATAAGTAAATAAATATATAAAGTGAACAATGAAAAGTAAGAATCAATTAATGGCATAAAACAGGGCCATGAAGTAATCATGGGGCAGGAATTACTAATCAAAGGTTAAGAATACTTTCACTTTCTTTTCTAGTTATTTTAATCTGTCATATTTTAAGTCTAAGTATTAATCTTTGTAAAATATAGACTCAAGTGTTTTTACAAAAAGAATGTTCTGGTAATTTTAATTGAAAATATTAATATTACGTGTAATCATTATACTTACGAGGAAGTCTCTTTGTTGCTGAGTCTTGAAGCCCAGACAAAAATCTTGCAGCTGTTTCTTGAAAATAAACTACAAGAAAAAGATACATTTAGTGCACTAAATTGAAAATTAAACGTATTTTAAAATGTCTAGGTTTCATATTTATAACCAGTGAATTCTAGTATTTTATCCATACAGTGCTTTGAATTCCTAGATTGTGAACTGATGGGAAAATGGTCATGAGAATTTTAATGAGTAAGTAGTTACCCTTAGGTTAACTATGTGAACAGGCCAAGCAAAGAAAACATTTCTGTGGGTGGTTATAGCAACAGTATTGTTTACAATGCCAAATATGCAGAATCGGGTAAGGTACAATGCACTTTACATTGTTGGTAGGTAATGTGTTAAATAAAGATCTCTATGAACCAAATGAAGGAATTGTTTCAGATTATATGACATAGGGAGAAAACTTAAAATTGATCACTGATATGCTAACTCCCCATTCGAAAGTAAAGGAAATAAACAATAGGAAGGAAAATAGTGAAAGAGAGATGGAGAGAGAGACAGAGGAAAGAAAATTGGATGAGAAAGAACCACAGAGAGAGGAACACAAGAGGGACACTAATGAAAGAACATATAACAATGCCATCAAAAGTGTAATAGTGAGCTACAAACCTACAGACCTATGAAAAGGAGCCATAATCAGCTCAGAAGATGTGATTTTTTAAAAAAACAGAAATGTCTTTGTTTGGGATTTGTAATTCCTATTCTGAGCCAGGGAGTCTCACTGTGGAGTCGGCACCTGACGGAGCCCGCTGGCCGGTCCAAGCAGACCAAGAATCGCTCAGGACGTGATTATGAGTGCAATGACACTGGACTGTTCCATCTGGACTTAGGTTCATATGAATTTTTGCAAAGTTTTTGTGTTCAGCAGCTTGTGTTCCACAGATTGCAACAATTAAATAAAATCAACAAGCAGAAGAGAAATCACATGTACAGTAATCTTAAAGATATGGACAAAAACGTATGAAACTGTAACCTCTCTGTACATCAGTTTGATAATAAAAATTTGAAAAAAAAAAGATATGGACAAAAATAAAAATAATAGCAAATAAAAAAAATCACTACTCTATCAGTCATATGTGATATAACCTGTCATATTTATCAGTCATATGTGATATAACCTGTCATGCCTGGAAAAAATTATCACTAAATTTTAACAGTAGCCTTATGTGACATGTATTATCTAATTTTGAAACAAATTGTACAAGTTTTATTCAGACACAGGCCTGCTGGGAAGAAAACGGTGCTTGGTAACACTTGAAAGGGGGTTGGTAATCTCAGAAAACAAGAGGTGAAGTGATTTCTAAAGTCAGAGGATATCTGGTTGTGTGTGTTTTAGGAATACCAGGGCTGAGTGAATTGCCCACTTCCTTCTCATCTCTACTTTCTCATTCCTCTTACATAGGCAACTGTCACTATCACACTGGAGAAAGGACTCTATCTTCTTGGTCCTCCATAGGAGTGGAAGCACACTGCCCTGAGACACATAGATGTAGGAGGTCTAAAGTGAAGCGTTGTTAATACCACCTACATTCTGTATTCTGTGGGAATGCACCTTGCTAATACTCCCTGCGTTCTGTTCTTAACATGTGAACACTTCATCTGAGAGGGATTTTTACCCAGCTCCAGCAGTGATTCACTTTCTGCAATTCCTGGCAGGCACTGCAAACTGCAAAACATCTGGATTGAGGAACGCCCTCAGCAGGCATTCTGTTCACAGGCTTTACAGCCAGGGATGTCTATATTCCTATTATTGCATACAGTGTCCACAGTAGCAGAGGTGAAGGTTAACACAGCTTTTCCACCACCGTATCTAGGTGGGTGCCCTGTGTTAGTTGCCCCCCCCACCAAATTTGTGTGACATGCAATGTTAAAAATGCTAGTTATGAGTGCCACACTGGATGATTAGCTTGAATTTCTATCTCAACTACTCCCTGAAGTACTGGTACCCATACCAACCTCTAATCAGAAGACAAATTCTTTGCATTCTTCATCACTACTAGAAAGATGGTAAACTGTAGAGCGATTTAAGTAAGAGAGGCAGTATAAGCCATCCCTGAGGGAATTCCCATATCCTGATAAGGGACTATCATTATGATGGTATGAATAAACATACAGAGTGCTTCCCACATAACTCTGTTAGCTACACTATACACCGGCATTAACTGCTAAAGTAACCTTACCTTTGCATGATCTCTCTAACCACAACATATGCATTCAAACTACCTAATAAGAACTAAACAATTTACACGAAAATTACAGTAGGGTTTTTAGCTGAAAATAAAATTTCACAGAAACAGTTACTCTAAGGGAGATCATCATGAGAAATTCGCCAAGAAAGTCATTTCATAGAAGGATTAGAGAAATACACTCCATCTCAACATAGGAACCTATCTCAACATAGGAACACAGAAACATTAAAAAAAAAAGTACAATACCATCTAAAGAGCTAAACTCCAGGAAATTACTTAAATGACTAAAATATCTGGCTTTTTAAAAACAATTCATAGAATAATCCGAAATGCTATTCAAGAAAAGCTGTGGAATGGATTAGGAAGATAATTTAGGATATTAACGAGACATTTAACAAAGAAATATAGATTTTGGAAAAAGGATCCAGTCAAATATCTTTGAAAACATGAGCTCAATATGTTGCGTAATAAAATTCATTTGAAAGCCTCTAAGTCACATTTTATCAAATGAGGGACAGCACCTCCAAGATTGAGAACAAGTCTTTCCAAGTGTGCATTCAGACAAAAATGAAGCCAAACATGTAAAGAACATTTAGGATCGTTGAGACATCCTAAAGGCATCAACAGGAAGGGAAAAGTTAAGGCCACTACTCAATGGAACAGTAACAGAAACTTCCTTAATCCTGGGAAACACATGGGCATAAAATGAAGAAAAAGCCTAAGAACCCACATATAAATCACCTCCAAAGATCCAGATGATGACATTTAGAGTAAAACTATCAAAAGTGCAGAATGAAGAGTTTTAAAGTGTTAAAAAGTGCTCGTTTCGGTTAACTGGACGTTTCTCAGTAGCTTTAGGTCATGAAAGTATGGGAAGATAAATTTCAAATCATGGAAGAAAATATTGCTATTCAAAATGAGTGTACTTAGCAAAGTATTTCAGACTTAAAGGACAAAGAAAGCCATTCTGAGATTATTACCACCAGAAAAGCCTCACAGGGGCTGGGAATATGGCTTTGCGGTAGAGAGCTCATCTAGCATGCACAAAGCCCTGGGTTCGATTCCTCAGCACCACATAAACAGAAAAAGGCGGAAGTGGCACTGAGGCTCAAGTGGCAGAGTGCTAGCCTTGAGCAAAAAGAAACCAGGGACAGTGCTCGGGCCCTGAGTTCAAGCCCCAGAACTGGCACAAAAAAGAAAAAAAAAAGCCTCACAAAAAGGAAGTCCTATAATCACAAATGAAAGCAAAGTAACTACCAAAATGATTAGCAATGGCAGTATTATAAATCATACTCAAAGAGGACACATCCATAAAACTTATAGAAGAATCAAACATTATTAATAAAATAAATGATCAAATCACAAGATAAGACAGGAAGAAGCAAAAATTATTCAAAACTAGAAAAACATCAGTGAAATATCAAGCACAAGCTAACACTTTCCAGTGATAACTCTGACTATGGGTGCAATGAATTTTCTACCTAATACATACAAGCTGTCTAAATGAATTAAAAAGAAACCGTCCCAATATGCTGCTTATAAGGGCTTCCCCTTGTCTCTAAATAAGCAAAATAAAAATAGACTGAAGTTGAAAAAACAGTGATTTTGTAAGAAAACAAAGTCAAAAAGGAAAGAATAGGAAAAGGAAGTAAAATAATTAACTATAAAAAGATCAGTACATTTACTCACCTAGAAGGTATATTATAGATTTCTATAACTACAGAACATCCAGTTTTATAAAAGAATCACTATTAGACACAAAATGAGACATAGGTTCCAATATAATATCACTTATGGATTGCAATATCCAGTTATCAACAATGGAGAGACAAAAAAGTCAATCCAGAAAAAAATAAGATATAAATAACAATGAATACATGTTTAACATATTCTTCTATAGACTAGAAGAATTCAATCCTACAATTGCAGAATTGATATTCCTATCATCAGCACAGAGAAATTTTAGTAGAATAAACCACAAAACCATACCCTTCATATTTTCTGATCATAATGGAAGGAAACTAGACTTAATAGTAAGAATAGTTTTAAGTGTTTTACAAGTACTTGGTGACTAAATAACTCAATTGTGAATAAAGTGTGTTATTGAGGGAAGAGGAAAAGTTCAAATTTCCTAGGAACAAATTCGCACAGAACTGCGAGCCAGTGGCAGAGGTTCATAATCCAAGCTACTCATGAGGCTGAGACCTGAGGAGCATGATTCAGAGCCAATCTGAATAGGAAAGTCCATGAGATATTTTGTTGTTATTGCTAACTAATCATCCAAAAGTTAGTTGTGAAGCTGTGGCTCAAATGGTAGAGTGTATCTTCAGCAAAAAGCTAAGGGACAGAAACCAGGCTCTAAGTTCAAGCCTAAGTACCAACACTAGATAGATAGATAGATAGATAGATAGATAGATAGATAGATAGATAATAAAATGCAATTAAAATATACCAATATATCAATACAATCTAGATGCAAAATAGCCACAGAGAATTACAATGATATTCGAAAAGGTATTAACAAAATAACTATAGAATTCAACTAAATAATAAAATCTAGAAGCATAAACAAAAAATGCAAAATAGAACATTTAAATATAATTGAAGACATTATACCAATGATGGAATAAAGTTCTGAACTAAGTTGAAGGCAATTTACCATATTTACTTTGCTTTTTATGTAAATTCTCATTCCTGGTAGCTTCAGTTTCTCAATCTTAGACTCTGTTCTAGAAACTGAATCATTTCATCAAGTGCTAAGTTGAAAAATATTATCCCACTTCTGGATATGACAAGTAATGTGTAGAATGGTTTATATGAAATTATATGGTGACAGACTTGTTAAAAATTAATCATTAATCAGACAAATATCAAGGGAAATAGATTGCCAGTTTCATTTTATCTGGTTACCTTATAAGGATCATACTATATCAAAATGTAAAACTTCACAAATTATTTCTTCAAACTAATATTCATCACCCCAGAGAATGTATAATTTCTGATCATTTTGATTTAAAATAATTTTGAAATATCTAAATGATTACACTTACTTTTGGATCTATCCATCTGAGAAGTACTACTTTTTGTTATTTCTAGCTCAATTCCTAGTACCGATTCTTCAATCTGAATTATAGGAGTTTCATGAGCTATAGTCAGAAAAAAAAAGTTTATTTAGTACATTGAACAGAAAAAAAGCTTCAATTTTGAACTACCTAGATTTAAAGTTTAAAACAAGCTTACTACATTATTTTCTTTCACTTTTACATTGCTAAAAGTAAATCACCATAATGCTAAATCTGACATGAACATTGTGAGAATAATTTTAAACTGTCTCCTTATTTATAAGGCATAATATTAAGGGCAGTGTTACTGAAAAGTACAATATGCTGTATGCTTCAATTATCTAAGAATGAAAAAAGCAATAAAAATAGAAATAGTTATTTACTGAAGAAAGCTATACCAGCAAATCATATACTTGGATACTTCACATGAAAGTAGGGAGAAGAGACAGGGAATTAAATGAAAGAGGTGCTGATGAAATGCAACACCTTGAAATATAACTTTGGCATATTTTTTATTTAAATCAGTGGAGGAATTTCAAGTCCCACAGTAGGATTATAATTTAGGATTATAACTACTTGTGAACTATAAATGCAAGTACATTTACTGCAGCAAAAAAAGCAAATATTTATTCAAGTAACCAATGAACTCCAATTTAAGACACTTTCAATCCTGGACAAAGAGTAGTGTATTAATAAAATCATAAAATCTTTGTGATGAGGTTAATTTTTTATTTCACGGCAAAGAATATTTGTGATTTTAGTGTCCAATCATTTTCAAGTGTCTGGAGAAAGGTGCATAAACACAGAGTGGAGGAAGATACATCTAAAGCAAGAAGAGATGGAGTAGAATTAAATGACTGCATCCGAGCTCGTGTTTTCTAAATATGCTTATAAATATCCCAGGCCATGGGTGAAGTCTCCAAAATTTAACAGAATTCAAGGATGAAATGACATCCATAGTTAATAACAAAAGATTTAAAGACTTCAACAAACTACAACAATACATTCTAAGTGACCAGTAAGTCAAAGCAAAACATGATTTGAAAAACTAGAAAATGTGTTATAAAGAAGAGAAACTAAGAGATGTTCATGCCCAAACTCATAAGATGTAAATAAAGTGACATTTGGGGAAAAAAAGTATGTAGAAAAAAAATCTGTATTGAAAGATAAAAAGAGATCATAACTTTAAAACTTGAGCTTCCATTTTAATATATAAGCAAACGAAATTTAAATAATAAAATAGAGTAAACAAGAGAAAATTAGACACATTGGAAGCAAATACAAATTAAAGTGTAAAAGAATAAATTAATGAATAGGAAAATAATAAAAATGTCAGAATCCCCAAAATGCCACATTAGTTTAATAACAAAAAAAAATAGTCAATTATTCAGTATGCTACATAGGACAATAAAGTACTTTATGCTTCCAGGCCCCCAAAACAAAAACATCTGTCTTAGCAGATGGAACAAATAGATGAACTCAAATTCTTCACTAAAGAAAAATATCCAAAACTGGAAATTAAACCAACTTAATAAGCTTTATTTTTAAAAGCCCACAGATAGCACCATACTTAATGAAGAGTTCCCTACTGCGATAAATGTCATAAACATTTCTAGTCCAGGAAGTTAGGCAAGAAAAATAAGAGGCTAAGAAAAAATAAAACAATCTCAAGTTAGAGATATTATGTGTAAAAATATTAAGAAACATGCACACATACAAAACACACACGCACACACACATCCCTAATGCATACACATAGGACAATCAATTAGAATAAATGAATTTAGCCAAATATAGTAGCTGACTGAATGGTATTTCTTTTAAAGAATTTAAGCAACATTTTAAAACTGCCACATGTATGAATTATAAATATTTGCCTTAATATTTGAGGCACACATTATTGAATATTATACAATCCAGAATTAAAATAAAGCATGTAGTAATAGTAATTAGGTTTACAAGGACATTTATTCACATTAATCCATTAGAAAACACAATGTATGAACAAAAATTTAAAAGATGTATTATAGTTTGTAGTCAAATTGAGATTTCACTACATCGTACAGCATAAACAGATACATTCTGCTTCATGAATTAATATCTTAAATTCATTTAAGTTCATGTTAAACAAAGTTTCAGGTTATTACTTATTCATTGTTTAAGTTTTGTTTGCAAGCCATGGAATAAAAGGGTATGTTTTATTCATTTGTTGGTTTACTTATTTATTTATCATTCAATGTCTCATGCTCATGCTTGGCTTTTTTGCTCAAAGCTGTTTTTCTGTCATTGGGTCACACCTGTGGTTTCAGCTTTTTAGTCATTAATTGGATCTGAAAGTCTCAGATTTGTGCACTTGGTTTGTCTTTAAACCACATCCTCAGCTTTTTTTGAGCCCTGACCAGCTAGAGTTACAGTCATGAGTCCCTGGCACCTGCCCAAAGGGTACATTTTAGATATCTGCTTTAAGGTATTTCTCTATAACATTCAGAACACATAATAGTGGGACAAAACTGTATATGGATTTCATGCTTTTCTCTCTAGCATACTTTAGAACATTGCTATTTCTTATTCTTCTCATCTTTGGATGTAAATTCAAAAATACATAACCAAGAATACCAACAACTTAAAACTGGGTAAGATTCAAACAGTTGATGTAGCTAACATCATTTGCCTGTAACACAATATAGAATATCCTCATTCTCATTTCATCTGTCACTCAACTGTATTCTTTACCTCAACACATACTCTGAGTTTTTACTCTGAGTTTTGTGATAAAAATGTCATAGTAATTGTGATTAATTGCTACATTTGAGGATATGAATGTTCTTATGTAATTTGGTGCCCTTCTTAAGCTTAGGAAAATAATTTGCTGAAAATACTACAAATAATATAAAGCACTGAAGGTGTAGCTCATTGGTAGGGTGATTGCCTTCTCTGTATGCAGCCTTGGTTTCCATCTCCAGTATCTCAAACTATTTAAGGTGAATATTATATATGACATAAAAAAGTAATTAATGTCTGTTCTTAATTACATTTGTAACAAAAAATACTATCACAAAAGAAAGATTTTTGTGTTTATCAAGATAATTTTTTGTAGTTTTGACAGATTTATCAGACCTGACTTCTTAGAAAACTTAACTGAATCATAGTTAATTTAAATATAGTTCTATCTAGGTCTTATAAGTGAACACAATGTAACTATAGTTAAGAAACAACTATTATTTACATACATATACACATATTCTATGTATCTGTGACTATAAGTATGTAGATCCCTGTGTCTAAACTGTGTCTAAACATTTTGCATGCATTTTCAAAGTTAAAATGGTATTACTATAAACATGTCATATGAATAGCAAAATATGCTCTTTTGGCTAAATCACATGACATCTGAAACGGTACACTTTTGGTATTTCTGTTGTATGCAATCAGTACCATTTAGATGAAAATAAAAATCTATTTCAGAAGATGCATTGTTACATTAAATTAATTGAACATAATTGTCAAATGAATTTAATGTATGTGTCAACATACTTCTAGCCCAATTGACCACTACATTTTCTTTTGCCAGTCCTTGGGCTTGAACTCAGGGCCTGAGCACTGTCCCTGGCTTCTTTTTGCTCAAGGCTAGCACTCTACCACTTGAGCCACCGCGCCACTCCTGGCCTTAATATATGTGGTGCTGAGAAATCGAACCCAGGGTTTCATGTATACAAGGCAAGCACTCTTGCCACTAAGCCATATTCCCAGCCCTGATCACTACATGTTTTGATTACTCGAAAGTGTTTTCTTTCATTAACTTATACCAAGGTAATCCAAAAATCATTCAGATTTCATTTTATACAACAGAAAATCTTTTCACCTTTAATATTTTCTTCCATTAGGGAACTTTGGATTTCAATCTTTCTTCGAGAGCTTTCTGATTCATCACCCTTAATAACAAAAGTTGTAGTAAGTAACTACACATTACGTATCACAAAACTCTGTCATTTCCCTACTTTAGAGGGAAAGGTAACTTTTTACTACTCTCATTTACAATCTCATTACAAAAACATTTATTCATAAACTTCTGAATGTATTAAATAAAAAGAGATCATTTATTGTATTGTATTTGAGAAAGTGTTTGTGAACACGGAAGAATACTAAGGAAGATCAGTAAGTCTTATGATTCTTTCTCATAAATCGTTCACAAGTAAATCATGGTAATGATGATCGGTTAATATATTTTTTATGTTTATACTTGTCTGTTTCAATCTTCGGACAAGCCAATGAAGTTCTTCTATGAGAACACTTGTAACCTCTGTGATAAAAATGCATAGCATTTATATGCCATGGACAGAGAGCCTCTAAGAATTTACTTTTCTTTTTTTCAGTATTTTTGCCCAAAGACTTTCCTAACAAAATATTTTTGTGACTAAATAAATTATTATGGTTATGAATTTTGTTTTAAAATAAAACTATTTCAACATGATTGCTTTTAAAATCAAATTTTATGTAAATATTTTAATAAATGAGCCTAAAAGTAAAACAATGCAATTTGCATTCCTCAGGAATCATATATTTTTGACTTTATCATTGGATTATAATATAAATCACAATTTTTTGCCAATATCAATGAGAAAGTTTTATAACTGTTAGATTTCAAAATATTACGTTCATATTAATGAGGAAAATAAGAAGAAAATATTGATGAAATAAAAATATACTTTTTTTTAATTAGCACTTATCCAAGGTATTGAGTCCATTAAATCAAATTACGTAGCTTTCACTTTATTATACTGTATCACACCTCTGACATTTCTTCAGTAACAACAGGAAGTGCTGTCCCCTGAGATGAAGTTGCAGCTGGAAGTGAATCTTGACTTTCTTTGCAATATAAGACTGTTATATTTGTCTGAGATGTATCGAGTAGGTCTCTACCTTCTACATCCAATTCAGAACTTTCAATAACAGCTGATTCATCTTGAGACTTGACTAGCTCTGAAACCTCTGAAACAGCAGCACTAGGCCTGATTTCCTCTGAGCTTTAGAATTACAAAATATTTGGTATTAGGTTACATGAAAATATTTTATTTGTATTTAAAAATCATTTTCATAATTGGAAAAAATATTAATTATCAGTTACTCATTAAGTAATGGAAATAAAAATGTGAAATGAAAGTTTGACAACTAATTGAAGACACTAAAACAACTTCTGGAATTTAAAACATGCAAATAGTCATAATTATTTAAAATATACCAACACAGTTGTTAACGGTCGTATCATGCCATAGAGCAAACAAGATTAGGTTAAATAGGAGCATGGGTTGTGGTTTGTTTAGATTCATTCATCTCAAAATTATTTTACCCAATTTTATATCAGAATAAAAGTTTAAAATGGTTCCAAAATAGTTTTAACATTAAAAATTACTGTATTTTACAGGTTCTGATTTTTCTTTAAGAAAGTCGATGTATATTTTCTACCAGGTGACAGAGGGTTCGTGTATCGGACTCTATAACTAAAGTGATCATACATCATGTTCCATCTCTAGTTCTCGTTTATGCTTGCCCCAACATTTTAGCTTACATGATAAATTAAATGATTAAAGTATTTATGTCATTTAAAATTTAAAGAAAACCTTGCTTATCTTAATGTCCATGTGCTTGATAAAGTATTAAAAAAAAAAGGGCTGGATGTTTCTACATCTTAATCAGTTAATGTTCCAACTGATATAAATTGCATAAGGCTTATGTCAGTTTCTAAATTTTTTTTAATTTGGGTCTCACAAGAGCAAAATCGTTAAAGGTAAATATTCCCACAAATCTTACATTTGTTAGTTCAGAATGAAATTCAAGTACCAAAGATTGGATTACAAAAGGACAAGTTGGGGATATTCCTGATGATAAAGGTGAGATATATATATATATATATATGTATATATATATATATATATATATACTATTTGATGACAAACATCCATAGTGCAGCTGTGAAGCAGATTTCAATATTAAACAGAATAGAGGGCTTCTCTTCTCCTAAATCATTAAGAATAATACCTCATTAAAGGGCTGGGAATATGGGAGAACCTATGTCAAATGCCTACACTGAGAAACAAAACATTACTAAGCTTACTATGAGATAGATATCACTGTCTCTACCAAGATGTAAACACAACTTTGCTGAGATTTCTGTCCTCAGGCAACCTTGCTTTTTGTCCTTGCCTTGTATCTGGGAATTTATTAGGATTCTCACAATTCTTAAAACTTGTTGGTTACAGTTCATCACTATATACTAAATGTACAAACCATGTGGTTTACCATTATTCCCTACTTTCCTTGTGATTTGTCCTGATCACCTGCTGGCTTTGCTTGGGTGATTAAGAATTTTCTATCTTTCAAACTTCACTTCATGTACCTCTGAAGGTGTTTTGTGTTTTGTTTCGTTTTGGCCAGTCCTGGGGCTTGGACTCAGGGCCTGAGCACTGTCCCTGGCTTCTCTTTGCTCAAGGCTAGCACTCTACCACCTGAGCCACAGCGCCACTCCTGGCCGTTTTCTATATATGTGGTGCTGGGGAATCGAACCCAGGGCTTCATGTATAGGAGGCAGGCACTCTAGCCCCTAGGTCATATTCCCAGCCCCTCCTCTGAAGGTTTTGCTTCGTGCCATTTTCTGCAATAAATCATGGTCATAATAACAGCTATGCCCTGTATTCTATATGTCTTCCCAGAAAGTAACTAAATCTGAAATTGATTTGGGGAACTTGGAACGCAATTGGTAACAGAAAGGAGATTCACTAGCAGGACTCTGAATGACAAGAATCTACCTCAGGAAGAGTTTGTGTACTAGTTTCACAGACTGCTTTTTCTACTGCTCAGTAAAGTGTAGCCTGTGAAATATGTTTGGCTTTCATATTGTTCCCAAGTGGGAAATTGATCACAGTATATTGTATTCATAAACTGCTTCATTAAATGGCAACTCACTTGTAGCATTACTTAAAAATAATTTTTAAAGGGGCTGGGGATATAGCCTAGTGGCAAGAGTGCCTGCCTCGGATACAGGAGGCCCTAGGTTGATTCCCCAGCACCACATATACAGAAAACGGCCAGAAGCGGCGCTGTGGCTCAAGTGGCAGAGTGCTAGCCTTGAGCAAAGAGAAGCCAGGGACAGTGCTCAGGCCCTGAGTCCAAGGCCCAGGACTGGCCAAAAAATAAATAAATAAATAAATAAATAATAATAATAATAATTTTTAAAATAAAGAAAGAAAGAACAAGCAGCAAAAAAATGTCTGGAAGGTAGGCCTTAGATCCAGCAAGGACAATACAAATAATTTTGAAGTTACTATCTTATATAGATAGAAAAATAAAGATTAAGTTTGTCCCCAGTATGATGACATAATACTCTAAATAAACCAAGGGAAAATGTGAGAAGCTAGATTGCTATTCCTCAGTCTCTAGTTCCATTGCTGAAATCTCTATTCTTTCCTCCTGTATAAATGGAGAGAGAGAGAGAGAGAGAGAGAGAGAGAGAGAGAGAGAGAGAAGAAAGAAGGAGGTAAGGAAGGATAGAGTAAAAAAGAAGAGAGGCTAAGCAGAAAGCTGTAAACTTTGTCTATCGCAAACTTAATTCACAGATCGGAATTGGACTAAGTCGAAGCCTAATGTCGTCATCTATAGGTTGTGCCAAACAGAAAGCATGTATGATCAAGATGCAAGTCATTGTACTACTGTTTTAAGTTGAAAATACACTTCTCTTTAGGGTCCTAATCTTCAAAAATGTGGATGTAGGGTGAACATAGGTATCATATAGCTACCTATGTCCACACAAATTTGCTTCTTCTCTATGAGGACGTTAGAAAAGAAAAAAAACCAGCTCTTCCTGGATCCTTTGTTTCTGAATCAGAAGTGACTGCATCCCTAATTGTGATCCAGGCTTGGGGCTGCACACAGACCGAGGGGCAGCACCCTGATTCTGGTGAGTCTGTTTCCTCTCAACAGAACAGATCGGGTCACTGATGTAGACTGCTGGGGATGACGTCCAGACATAGTTGCAGTTTGCAACAATGGACTCATAACCCTGTACTTTCCTCATCTTTCTCTCCTGGCACAAAAGCTTAGTAAGGTCAGCTGTTTATTAAAGACAGGTGTTCTTTCTGAAAAGCAGTGATATTTGCTAAGATACAGACTAGAAAAAGAATCGGTACAAAAGGAATAAATATTAGGCCACATAAAACTCACTTTGAAAACTCAAATGTTTTTCTGGATTAATTTCTGGACATGGTATGCCAAGTTGTATAATTTCTTATAGAACCACTTTAGTACTTCTTGCAAAGTATTCAATCTTTTTAAAAAATTTTTATTGTCAAGGTGAAGTAAAGAGGAGTCATAGTTATATACGTTAGGTAGTGAGTACATTTCTTGTCCAACTTGTTATTACCCTCTCCCTCATTTTTCTCCCACCTTCCCTCCACCCCAATTTTCCCACTCAAGTACAGTTGGTTTACTACATATTGTGTCGTGTCTCTGTTGCGTTTGTTTGCCTTTTACCCTTTGTCTCATCATTTTAATGTTCCCCTTCCCTTCCATAATTCAGACAGACATATGTAAAATACCCAGGGTACCAGAATCAAATACAGAAGTACTAAATCTTTACAGTCAAAATATTTAGATGAACATAGAGCCTTACTTGGAAAATGTTATTGAGCTTGGGTTAATGAATTGAGGTCTTCATTATGTAACTCTTTAGAAAAAATAAAATTTCAGCATTGATTGGACTTATGGGAAAAAGAAGGAAAATAGACTTGCTCCAGGAACTTCCTCTTTATTCCCAAAGGAAACCCCTTTTCAGCCTTTCCAAGCTGCTGAAAGTACTGTGGATCAAGGATGGCTGACCCAGAAATACAGTCAAGTGGTAGAGTGCTAGGCTTGAGCTGAAGAGCTCAGGAACAGCACCCAAGCCCAGAGTTCAAGCCCCACGACCAACAGGGGGAAAAACAAAGGAAAAATAAAGAAAATGAGAAGAATAGAAACCCAAAGGAATTATTAAGGGAACACGAAATTTTTATGTAAAAATATGACGAGGAAAACCAGAAACAGAAAACAAAAATGATGTTGTCTGCTATATAGAACAAGTGACACATGGAAAAGTGTATTTACAGGCTCTAAGACAATGGGCCTCTCAAAATGATGTCTTAATGGAGAACAACCTAAGGAGCAACCACGAGAAAAAGTGGGAAATAAATGTTATAAATATGGCTTGAGAGAAAATGTCCAACTTGGAATAAGAAAGAACAAGTAATCCCCCTTACCTCCTTGCACAAGAACTAGGCATAGCAAGAGCTCTTTTGTTTTATGGGCCCCTACCAAGTGTTCTAGATAAATCCAAAGAGGATCCAAATTAAGTGAAGTAACCTTCTTAATTGACGTGGTGGAAATCACTTCTCATATCATCCCCTCGCCATCCAGTTATCATCTGACCATCTAGTAGTCCCTGGAGTGAAAGGCGAAATATTTAACATCCTGCTCAGCACAACCCCAATATGATTCTTTCCTTTATTCCTGAAGCAGGGATCGATTGCTTACACTGAGATTTGATGTCGGAAATAGTGATCAGATTAAACAAACACCATGAAGAGATTAAGAGCTCCCTTAACCTGTTATCGCTAGAGGAAGAACAGTGAATTCTTCCACTCGTCTAAGGGAAGCTGGAGACAAGATTTCCCTGTTTCATCTTGCACTAAACAAATAATGAGGAAGAAAATGTCATGAGGATGACTACAACCTATTATCACAAGGCTGCTCAGGGACTGCGCCCTGGAACCTCGGACGTCTCCTTACAACACGCAGACCCTGCTGTCAAAAAGTCTAGCGGTTCCTACAGGTTAGTCCAAGACCTAAGGGCTCTCAGCCAAACTGTCCAAAGTAGACATTCTGCCACTCCAAACCCTATACCCTCCTCACCAAGGCGCCACAAGATCATGCATGATTTAGTGTTGCTTTTTGGAGGATGCATTCTGATGTTCTCTGGCTGGGGAAAGCAGAGGAATTGCTGCCTATGAATAGGAAGAATCCCAGATGCAAGGAAAATAAATAAATAAATGGATGAGATTCGTAGAATCCTCCATTTGCCGGGAGAAGTCCTTGGGCAGATGATAGAGGCTTTCAAAACCCCTCCACAAGTTAATATTCTCCAATATGTAGACGACTTGCTGTTTTCAGATATTAAGAAAAAGTAAACAGGAAAAAAAGAAATAACAAGCAACCATTAAATTCTTTGATTTTCTAGGACCAAACGAGATGAGAGCATCAAAACTACGAACTATAGTTTGTAGAAAAGAGAAGTTAAATCCTTTGGGACACCTAATTAGTCGAGGCAGATGAAAACTAAACTCAGAGTAAATCTCTAATTAGTAATTAATATGAAAACACCAACTATTAAAAGAAACGTAAGAGAACTTTTGGATCCAACTGGATACTGCAGACTGGACAGATTTATATGCTCTTAAAACAAAGTGACTATATCTGAATTCTTTTATCTAAGATCAGAGATTAACATCTTTTAGTCAATAAATGTGACATACAAATAATATATTAAAAACCATATATCATAATTAGTGGACACTTTAGTCAAGTCAAAAATAACCCAAACAGAATGGAAACATCGGATAGATCTTTTTTTTGATACAGATACAGTCATTTGCACAAAATAATATACCTTTAAATATAAAGAACTATATGAATTATCTGCAATTCAGAAACAGAAATACCTTATCTTTAAATAATTTTCAGAAATTGCTATTTCCTTCATTAATATGTTGATTAGATGAGGAATGTTATATTCAAAGTCAAGAAACAATGAGTATAAATTAAATTTTGTACACGCATCATCAAAAAGAGGAAAGATTCATCCTCATAGTCACATATAACACTATTTCAAAAATAAATATGAAATGGCTGTATCTTGACACTTTATATCCGTAGACACCTAATGTTGGCCCTGCACTCTTTAGAAAAGCCATTTCGTCTATTAGTATCTGCTGCTAAGGGGACATCACTAGGGGTCTTGACACAGGAAGGAGAAAATGACTTCTTTTTTGCATTTCAGGTATTGAACAGACATTCCACATCAGCCTTCTGTGTCTAGCTAAGATAGAGTTCTGAAGGTAGGTTTACTAGGAAGCCCATTCTTCACCTTGACAGTTCTACTTGGTGACCATCTAACATCCTTAATTCTCCCAGCCAATGCTGTGAAAATTACATCACAGCCAGAGATCCCAGGGCAAAAGGAAAGATGATGGAGGGAGAGAAAAAAAAAAGAGTCTTAATTTCTGAGACCCCAGGGAGAAAGGACAGATAATAGAGAAAAGAATTTTAATTTCTGAATGGCCCAGGATCTCTTTCCTCTTTCATTGGCTTGTCAGTGCTGTCTTACCATTGATGTGGCTCAGGGAAATTGTGTACATTAGTACTACTAGTATTGGCATGCAAGTATCTTCTTTCTCACTTTTACTTTGAACAACTTTATTTCACAGTAAGATGACTGCTTTTTAGAGGAATAATTCCTATCTTGAAGGCACACTCTAAATTATCTTTTCCTCCTTATTAATAGGTTCTTTTATTATTTTCAGTTATGACTCTATAGACTTATCATGTCCATTTGTTTTTCTTTATTGCTTCTCTCTCCTGCTAAAATGTAACAGCAGAAGAGAACGAAACCTTTCTGTCTTAGCTCTCGATACAACCCGTACCTGCTAGCCTAATTGGCATAGGACTCACAAACTACAGGAACCAGTAAGTAGCTGTAAGAGTGTTGAAATATTGGTTGAAGAATAACTTTGGCACATAAATGAAAGACCAGACTTAACAAATAACCATATAATATATTCATCAGGCAAATGAAAATTGTACATTTCTGTGTTTTATGATAAATCTAAGTGGAATTAGGAGGAGTCA